>NW_019525551.1:1085668-1111161 GCF_002814215.2 Seriola lalandi dorsalis | reverse complement strand
ATGTTTCAGGGGTGTCACCCATCTTCTCCTGTGTTTCCACTTGGAGAAGAGAGTAATTTTCCACTGAACTTTTGAATAATTTAATTGTAGAGTTTACTTATAAACTCGCACATCCGTCTTCCACCATGACCACAAAATATTAAGTGAAATAACATAAAACTACTTGCACTAATAATGAGAGAGGAGTAATAGGAGTGTTGATTTCATATTAATCATGATACAAGTGGTTAATTGATCAAACAACAATATACACATTTCCTTAAGCTAATAGTTTATAAATGTGTATTACACAGGAGTTCTTCGACTGTAATAATAATAATATGGACATTCTGGATGTCATGTAGTGTGTGTTACCTTGGTGTGAAGGATGCTGACAGTATGGTCACACGAAGGACATTGTCTTAAAGTCTACATGTTACATTTCAAACATTCTGTGGGATAGAAGTTTGGGATTAAACTATTGCATAGGAACATCTCATGATTTACAGAACAGTTAGATATTTAATTTTACATTCTTCCTCAGATCTGTGTCTGAAGGGAGTTCTGCTGGTCACTACCCAGGATTGGAATGTGGGTTGTAGTTTATGACTCTTATCTAGAGAGGGACAGAGGAAGGGAGCTTGGTGCGTGTGTGTGTGTGTGTGTGTGTGCGCGTGTGTGCGCGTGTGTGCGCGTGTGTGCGCGTGTGTGTGTGTTCATGCATGGCACAGAGAGGCCAGGATTCACACTTTAGTGATAATCAGACCTTTTGTTGTTACTTGTCATATATAAGAAACAATCAAATGTGATTAGACAGAGTCTTATTGCTACAAACTGGAGATTTTGCCTATATTCTCCAGTTGCCTGGTGTCCAGGTGTAGTGGGAAGAGTCACAAAATGTAAATTGTGGGTCCGTAACTCTGCATGTCCTTTCAATGAACTTCCTTAATGGCTTTTGACTTATGCCAGGCCAGGTATGTACTCTACACTACTAATCAGGTCATATCTGACCATGGTTTGTTTAAACAGCTTAATCTGACAGTTGTTATGCTGTGCATCAAAACATTTCATAAACATGTAAAACTGTTTGCACATTGGCTCTCAGTACTGAGAACAGCTATAGTCTTCACATGGTCATCTACCGTGGGTGAGAGCAGGTGATGTGAAAGTTGAAAGGCTGCATTCAAATCATGCACTACTCACTGGAATAACAATTACAGTATTGCACAGAGTCTTTAAAAGGAGCCAAGAACTTCACAATCTCAGAGGCTCTAGGCGTTCACTTCACCATTGGCTTGTTTCTTTCAAAAAGTTGTTCATCTCACTGATCATTGAGTCCATGGTGGGAATGAATATGCTTTTTCTGACCACATCCTTGCTGTGAACATGTGTTTGAATTTTGTTTCCATATGTCGATGTGACAAAAATGTTCATGTACACTGCTTTATGTGTGTTTGGTTTTTGGTTTGACAATGATGGTGGTAATGTTGCTCTCATGACATGTTTCTATCACTGACCACAGCTCATTGAAGCTGTCCAATATTCTTCAAAGGTCTGTCTGAGGTCAATCTTCGGTCTCTGGAGCGTGTCAGATAAAAACACTACAAGAAGCCCTGTGAAATTCAAGTCAGTTTGAGAGCAGGGTCCTCTTGCCTCTGCAGTCTCTTTTGGTTAGTCTCTTATCACAGCATTCTTCAAATTATCTTTAATTAATCTTATATTTATATTATCTATCTCTGTTTTAAATCACACATATATAACAGAAACAGATTCACTGGAATTTATATGAAGATTGAACAAAAACATACCATGAGTTCCAGGTGAAACTGCAGCAGGATCATTTGGCTCCATGTCTTTGCGATTCTCTTTTATTCTTGTCTTCATCCCTCACATTCATTTCTTCTTCTCCCTCTTCTCTAGCTCTCATTTCCTTATCTGTTCCCTCTGTGGCTTCATCGTTCTCCATCTGTCCTGCTCTCTCCTCCTTTTCCATTTCTTTCCATATACTCCTTCTTTACAGTCTACACAATTTTCTTGATGAATAAGATGGAAATGCCTCAAGTTTTGAAATTCCTTATATTTGGTTTGCACTGCAGGCCACATCAACATCTCTGACCTACAAAAGTATAGGTGTGAAAGGATCTTATTTTTTACATTACTCTATAGGAGCATGTAGGTAGGTAAGTTGCAGTGAAACTTTTTAAATGACTTAATCCCATCTTGGCCAGTGTATTCCCAGTGTGACAGCGAAGGAAGCAGCCTGTATTTTTTTGCTAATCAAACCAAGTCCTTAAACGTTATGGATTCAAACACAAAGCAGTAGTGTTTGTTTAACTGTGGAACGGCGCACCAACAGTTGATCAGTAAAAGGCAAAATGCTCTTCCAAATCACATCTGTGAAATGTGTTTAGTGAGGAACCTTTGGCTACACTGATAACAGACCATCAATGAATGAACTTTAGCATACATAACACTCATTACTAACTTAACTCTGTTGGTTAAAGCTCTGACTTCACCTGACTTCACTTGTTCCTCTCCTCAGTGCTATAGGGAGACTCAGTTAAGACTCAGACTCAAGTTAAATTGAGTCATTTTTAACTGCTGACTTTCTTTTTTTGTTTGCTTGTCCTCTTTGTTTTAGTGATTTGACAGCTTAGCGTGGCTCGTTTAACAATTACACTTTCAGGAACTGAAAAACCCTTGAAAAGAAAGCACCTAGCAATGGATCAAGCAATCGGATTTTAACACCAAAGACTTGGGACGTTACTTGGACTTGAACCTTTGTACTTGAAAATACTTGATACCGTCATTTAAAAAGTGTACCACGAATCAGTTCATTTATGAATAAACATCATTATCAATATTAACACTATTCATTCTTGGCAAGTCAGTACTTCATTACCCACATTCCCAGTTGCATCTACCACCAAACCCCATCCCCTAGTTTTTCTGTACTACAGGCTCTGTCTTAGCCATTGTACAGCAATGATCTGTTTAAGCAGACGAGAGTGTTGCTTTGTCTTCTAAATAAGATGGCCATGTGAAGCAATCTGCTAACATTACAGTACAGCAAGATAACATTAGTCCCTTCACTGAAAATGAACAATTTCAGCCGGAAAAAAATACTCAATTACCCAAGTACTCAATGCAGAAAAATATCCTGAGAGCAAAATGGAGCACCATGCAAGCAGAGGGATAATAAGCAAACGCCACACAAAAAGGCCAGATGTTCTCCTGTTTAATACAAAAAAAAGGTGAAGTACTATGTTTGTCAGAGGATTATTCCTTGCCAGACAGCAAGCTTTTAGAACAGCAAATGTAAATGCTTTCATTAATTGAATAAACAGCATGTTGAGTTGCTGTTGTGTGTTGTGTTGCAACCGACAATGGCCTGTAGCATGTATGTATATATAAAGATGATGCAGTGTGAATTGTTACTGTAGTACTGAACTAAATTCATTCCCTCCTTGAGGATGGAGCTATGTCAAGAGCTGTTCACCTCCTTTCATGGCTGTATTGTGCCTTGTTATAGATCTGCTCCACCCAGACGCTTTCCCACTTCAAACTAAACACCCCACAATCACTATCTCTCTTTCTCTGCAACCATTGATTCCTCCTCCTCCTCTTCTTCATCAGTCTGCATCCACCCACCAGCATTTCAGAGCTGCCAGCCTCTGCCTCGCTCCATGTCTTGTCTCTGTGATGTTTCTCAACACTGGTGCTGAAGGTGTCTGATTAACCAGCTTTGCTCATACTCTGCTGCTGAAGGAACAGAGAAATTGAGGTCAGGAAGAAGTATTGAAAAATGTATAAAGTGTATCAGGACATGTTGAAATATCTTCAACTGTGTTTAGCTCACGCTGATTGAGTCCACAGAACATCTGAATTGGGTTACTTGACATTTCAAATAACAGTTTCTGCTCTTTACTGGCTTAAATCCTGTGTTGTCCAATATAACTAAGAGTCAGAACTAGCCATGCTAACAGCTCTGTGAGGTTGTACTCATCTGCATTTGAGCTAAATGCTAACATCATGCTCACATTGCTAACACACAAATGCTGATAAGGTATCATTTTTACAATGTTCACTGTCTTTGTTTAGCATGTTAGCATGGTAAACATTCAAGTATAAATATTACAATTCATCCTGAGGATAAGATTAATTTGTGTACAAATGATAACTTTCATGGCACTCCATCCAACACTGAAGTTATTGGGATACTTCACTACAAACCAACAAATATCAACCCTATGAAGGCAAAGAACAAGTTAGGAGATGACCAAAATCTGCAAGATTCTTTCTCTGGGAACTATGAATGTCTGTATAAAATTTCATTGCAATCCATTTTATAGAGATCATGTGATCATTCATTTTAAATGATAGCCTGTTTCTTTTATATTTCATCCACAGGAGAAGAAGTGGGGATAAAAAATAAGCCTCAATCAACAGGAAATTCAAATAAAATGCCCATGCTGGACACGCAAAATGGAGGCATAATTATAAACCATGGAAACACTTTTTAAGTTAACCAGGATATTTTTGTAGCGTACTTGTGTGTCTGTAAGTGGACACAAGAGGCAAACACTATCTGAATGTTGAATGCTGATCAGTGGAGGGAGCACAGATCACAGCAGACAGCAGGTTTCCAGCAGTGTTCCCTACATCTTGCACAGTTACACCTACAACAGTCTTCAGCTTCTAGAGATTGCAGTCCAGTTTTTGTTTTCAGTTATAAAAATACGTCTATAGTTTTGTTTATGCAGTACATATATGGTACACCTTTCTTTGTACATAAAAATGGACCGTACATGATCCGTGCATTGTTTTCTCCATACTCTCATCCTGATCTTATATATGATTTTTTATTTTATGATAATCTTTTTTCACTGGTGATACGTCTCCACTTGACGGAAGCACACTGCATTCAGCAAATAGTGGAGGAAATGTCTTATAATCAATAATAATTCAATAATTTTTCAAAAAAGGTCCCATAATAACATAAGCCATACGTCAATTTAAAGAGATCTCAGAATTACAAGAAAATGATTTTTTTTATAAGATGCGAATCTTGTTATTACAGTAATTTTATATTGTAATTATGCCATTACATAATTAGTATGTAAATATTGCAATATTCATCCTATACCTATACCTATAACCTCCTTTTGAGGTTGCAGCAATCCCAATTGACACTGGTGTGCACCTGGACAGGACACTAGACTATCACAGGGCTGACATATAAAAACATTCACACCTGGATTGTGGGACTGCAGGAGGAAGCTGGAGTCCCCAGAGGAAACCCATGCATGAAACCCATGCGCCCTAATAAGTAGTCCTGGATCATGTCATTAGGGGATATGGATCTCAGAATTCAAAACATATAATAATTGCTCAATTTTTACAAAATAAGGATATTATAATAACAACTTGTAATTATGAAAATCTAATCTAATAATTATCCAATACATTTTTTTATTCTTAGAAGATCCTTATGCCACCTTAATTATGAGGTAACACAATACTATGTAATTACAGACATATTCATAATAGCATTACATCATTATTGCTCAGTTTATTTTTTCACAGGTAAATGCAATGTTCTTCTGTATGTTTACATATGGTACATATTTTTCATTCATTTCCTTTCTCCCAAGATGCTGCTGTAATGTCGCACACCCAAACTGCTGTAGTAATGACTCTGTTTCCCTTCACAGATCAATAACGTTTCACCTTGCCTTTTATGATCTAACAGGCACAGGTGTTGTTATCTGGCATGTTTTACATACTGTACATACAACCACTTGTTAAATAGGCTTTGATGTTGCTCGTTTGAACACGACAAAGTGACATCAAGTCATGTTTGTCTCTGGTCCCCTGCAGGTTCATGTGGGCACTACCCATCAGGAGCAAAGGGTTGTGGGATATCTCACGTGTACACACCTCCATGCCATAGAAGGTAAAGTAACATACTCTGCATTGTCCAAACTCTCTCTGTCACACTCTTTCTGTTTCTCAAACACCAATATGCGCACATGCACACAGGAATGCATTCATTTGATTTCCATGACATTGCCTTTCACTTTTTAAGGCTATTTGTACAAAGAGTGGAGAACATCTTTGCTTTATCAGTGTGTGTGTGTTTGTGTCTTTGCGATTGTCTTTCACTAGAGCAGCCAGATAGCTACACTACACACTAACTACACACACATACACACACAGTGTATGTGTGTGTATGTCCATATAGCTAGATAAATGGGTGCATCAAAACCCCTGCGTGCCTCCTCCTGCTGTTCCCATGGCGACTGGCTCAAGCTGTTTAAGGCGTCACAGCCCTATTTAAAGCCTCTGCTCGATGCTTCCCTCATTTTTTACAGAAGACACGTGTCCCCCTTCGCCTGCTATTCTGAGTTCCTCCTACGCTTTTCACAGGACTAAATATAGCAGAGTCAGAAATGTTTCTAAAAATACATTACACATGAAACTTTTGGCGGGGAGGGGCTGGAATGTGGGCATAGTGCCTACATTTTAAAAAATTTACAACATATTTCAGATCAAAAAGTATCATGAAGTGCATTCAGAAAGTCTTCAGACCCCTTCTGTTTTTTCACATTTTGTTATGTTACAGTAGTATGCTAAAAGAAAAATAATTTTTCCCTCATCGATACCCCATAATGACAAAGGGAAAACTGAATTTTAGAAAGTTCTCTAAATTTATTAAAAATTAAAAAGTGAAATATCAATTCTACACCTTGACTGCAGTCCATCTGTGGTAAACTCAGCTGATTGGCCATGATGTGAAAGACACACACCTGTCTATATCAGGTCTCACAGTTGCCAATGCAGATCAGAGCAGAAACCATGAGGAGGAAGGAACTGCTGCAGAGCTCAGAGACAGGACTGTGTCAAGGCTCAAAAACATTTCTGCTGCACTGAAGGTTCCTGAGAAGCACAGTGGTCTCCATCATTCTCACATGAAGAAGTCTGGAACAACCAGGACTCTTCTAGAGCTGGACCTGGACTAACTGAGACATCAGGGAGAAGAGAGGAGACCAAGAACCTGAGGTCACTCTGGCTGAGCTCCAGAGATCCTGAGTGGAGATGGAGAAACCAGAAGGATAACCATCACTGGTCTTTGAATTCAAAAAGACTGCCTTAATGCACTATTTAACAAGTTTTAAAATGCTTAGTGCAAAAGATGCACAATTGCCATCCTTCAAAGTTGGACAAAAGAAGGCTGCATTCGCTATTTCAATAGGATTTTTGTTGAATTACAAATATATAAATTGACATCATCATCCACACACAGAAAGCCAAGCTGAAACAAGCAAACATGCAGACACGCAGATACACACAATATTCAAGTATTCATAAACTGTAACTGTACAGCAAACACGCCCCCACAGCCTCTATCTCTAAGTGATTGAGTAACAAAAAAACCATTACATTTCCATGTACTTGAGCTCGGGCTGAGAGTAATCAAAGCCAAAGCCACCCACTCACTCACCAATATCTTGACACCTCTTTGTTTCTCACACTCTCCACTATTCAGCTGTTATATCTCTCACACAATCTCACCCACCATCTCCCTCTAGTCACCTCTTCCCTTCTCTCTCTCTAACGCCAATATCTCTGATTTACTGGTAGGAATTGACAGAGAAAAATGGTGCCAAAGCAAAATAGCACCAAAGGGGACTTTATATTATGTCACTAAAATTAGCAACATAATAAATTCATGCAATAACTTAGTAAACAGATGTCATTAAGTATGGAAAGAAAACACAGTCAGTAAAATCAGGGACACTACTGTTTTTTTGCAGTATGTACTTGTGTCACATGGCAAAACAGTAATTCTAAGTTTAATTAATTAATTATGAGTTGTATGCACATGCTGCAAAGTGCCTGACTGGAATTAATTGGTTGATTTTGCTGCTGTTCTCACCTGTGAACTGCATATATGCATTGAAATACCAATGCATATACACCTACATATTCGCCTGGTAGCTTCAAGATGCTCTTCAATAATAATAGTTTTATCATATATTATTATTATCACCATATAACATGTTTTACCCCTCCCCTTTTAAAAATGTAACACGTTTACTCAGAGACATTTGAACTGTCTTACTTACTTTTTTTATCTGAGAACACTTTTACACAGTAATTTCACTTCTACTGATGTCTTTTCAGTAAGTAAGTAGTAGTAAGTAGTTAGTGGCTGTTCACCTGCTGCAGTTAGTGTAGTGTCTCGTCTCCAATCAGTTTCTGTTACTGGTACAGTTTATTGCTGCTTCGCCTGAACACAGTTAATGTTCCTGTTTTCTCCAGTTTTCCCTTTTCTTTCACAGTGTCTAATTACCTGCTGTACATTTAAACTTACACTCGTTCTGCTCCAGCACCCAGAGCTCTCTGATCCTTTTCATGACTTTCACTAACTCAGCAGCTACATGCTGTTCCAGTGTGCATGTTACTTTAGCTTAGCAGTTAGCACTGCCTTCTCTCTGTCTCCCTCTTGCTCGGTGTGTCTTGGACCAACAGATGAAGTTATTCAGTGTAGAGGATTGTGATGTTTATTACATCTTCAGTGATGTCTGCTGTCTTACCTTCGTCACAGCTCTGCTCATTAATTGAAGCTGCTCCAGTCTGAGATTGTATGTGTACAAAGCAGCCTTCAGGGTTGATAGACTATTACTCGTGACATGTAACCAATCAGATGGTGCTGTGGACATGACACTGCAACGCACGTTTGTTCATTTTACTGTCAGATCTGTCAGTGTAAGTCCTGTCATAAAAGTATGTTGTTACATATCCTTGAACATTTTTAAGTGGTTATATGGAAATTCTGTAGCGTTCTCAATGGGTATACAGCATATACCTGTGTATCACATAGACTACACCACTGATAAGCATTCATTTGGAGTTTCTTGCTACCTGGTGAAAGTCCAATATACACTCTCCTACTTTTATCTCTGTTTATGTTTTAGCTTGTTTAGCTGCTAAATCCAACACAATGTTCACCAGCCCGTTGCTCACTCCATCTGTCTACTGTTTGGTGCTGGGCAGGTTCATTGGGTTTATCATAGCTTTTTCATTAAAAATGCTGCTGATGGAAACAAGCTTGTTGAGAGTGGTGAGAGTGAACCACAAAAGTAAATTTGCAGACCATAGAATCAAAAGAATGTACTGAAAGACAATTATTCACCCACAATGGCGATACTAAATTATGTTGTGAGGTCTTTGACTGTCCCTCTCTTACTCTCTCTCTTTGTAGATCAGTTCAGGTCAGTTTCATTCAGGCAAGCTCAGGTCACTTTATGGAAAGGACTTTGCATTCATTTGCTTCCTCTCTCTCTTCACTATACACACATGCACATGCACCCTCCACCAGGTGATGCTTCTGTACGATGCGAGCAGCTGGACCTGTTGCTCCGCTGGGGGGCTGAGTTTCGTCATTCCTCGTCCCAACCACCTGAAGGAGAGAAGGTGCTTGAAGACCTGGTGGCCTTTGATGTCATCCTGGGAGACCTCAACTTTGACAACTGCTCTTCAGGTATCCAGTTGTCAGGGCTAAACCAATATATTCTAAACCAAACATGATTTTATGCCAGTCAGTTCACACACCAACCTGATGGAGGATTCATCTTTCCCAAAACGCAATGAATGTCTGTAATGTATAGTTAATGTAAGTATATGTAAAGCCTTCTATAAGTGTGCTAAAGGGTAGTTGCATGGTGCCAGGGTCTTGACAGTGGAAGCTAATAAAATAATATATAATATCTTTAGTTGAGGTGTAATATAGAAAGAAATGACTCATCAGTAACATATTATGGGAACATTGCTTTTCCCTTATTAAGATGCAATTAATTTCTGTATCAGTATTAATATCACAGTTACTAAATAAGCTATTATCCGTCTTTCTACCTCATTGAAATATGATTGATGTTAATTTTTGAAAAAATATATGACTCACCTGTACCTTGATTATTCTTCATTATATGATTTTCTGGTCATTTACAGTTACTTATAACTGTGTGTTGCAAGAAAGTTATGTTTGATTTCATTTTAGTAAATATTTGTCTTGCATCACAAGGCACAGTGTTTCACGTACACAACAAAACAAATTTAGCCAGCCAACTGCTGTCATATAATGGAAATCAGACATATACTTCAGTATACAGTGAAAAAGTCATGTAACATCTTCAACAGAAATGTCAGTAATATGTTACACTTTTGTCATATTTAGACTAAAACTGTGAATGTGTAACCTAATATTGTTATTTTGTGTGTGTGCTCTTGTGTTTTTTCAGAGGACAAACTGGAGCAGCAGCATGCACTTTTTACTCAATACAAGGACCCATGTCGCCTTGGGCCAGGAGAGGACAAACCATGGGCTCTAGGTACGTATGCACACACACATACATAAACACACACACGTTCCTCTAGGGACACATCACATATACCATTACTTATGCACATAAAACATCTAACTCAAGCTTTCACAGATGCAAACTTTCAGAAACTGATCCTTAGAAAATGATGTTATACAGATATACAGATGTTGCTATACATACATAACCTCAGTGGCTCAGGAAATGTGGTGATCTATACAGTGCATGCAGAGCAGTGCAGACTATAATCTGGCTCTATCTGGCTAAATCAGGATGGGTGGGTGCACTGTGTGAATTAAAATACACCCAGTACAGTGTGCTGATACATGGGCATTAGTGACGTAAATACTGGAGGGTTTTGGTCTGGATATGAAGCGTTATTTAGGCCAGTGGTATTTTAGGGACAGTGTGGGCAGGACAGAGTGAAAGGGCTCGTTTAGAGAAGGGCTTATTTATTTGTACAGGGACATTTTGCACAGCCAGCCAGGGGAGCACATCCTGTTTGCTTGCTGTGGATACAAGGATGGGATGGGGGGGGGGGTTAATGGTAGTATAAATGAGGGGTGTTATTATTTACATGATATAATACAACATTAAATCAAAAGAAAGCCAAACAAAGCCACCCTGGGACTTTCACCTAGAGAATTATTATTTTTATCAGTAGGGCCTACTAATAGAGAAGGCACTCCTTCATTTTACAAAAGGAGCCAGGGACATGGTTCACGTTAGTTTGTTTGTTTTATTAAAGATATCAAAAATAGTAAAATTTGTAAAAAAAAAAAAAAAAAGACATTCACACCAATACTTAATTAATGGGAAGGAGGGGCTAGTCAGAGCTGAGGCCCACCGGTAGGTTGTATCCCAAACAAAGTCACTCCAGTCACCCGTATCACCCACACACCCACTAGTGAAAATCAAGCCTGAGGTGCATGACACAGCACACAAGGAGATACCGCCATCGGAGACACCAATCCCACCACCTCTCAGCTTCTGAGAAGGACAGAAAAGAAAAATCAGTCAGTGGGGTTACAAAAAAAAAAAAAAACTAAACTTACAGAAAGCTGAATAAAGCAAATTTATCACTACAGGAAAATAAAGAGAATAGGGAAAAAAAATCAAGTCGAACTAAACTTGAATCACAAAGTAATTACAAAATCTCAATGATCTGCAATTTGCTCAAAAATAACCTCAATAAACTTACAAACAACAAACAAAAACAACAAAATACTAATTGCAAGTTCCAGTTCAAATTTAGTTTTAACCAACAAAACAAAAAATAAAGTGAAATGATAGGCAGCTAGGCAACAAATTAATGACATAATTGGGTCAGGTTGCCCAAAGAGAAAACAGAACGAGGAGTGTAAATTACCCCCATCGTAGCTTTAGAATGGCCCAAGGCAACGGAAAGCCGCATCCATACACAGACACACGACCAGAAGTCGAATGCTACAGCCAAGCAACACAAAGTAAGCAACATGAAGCAGAGCAGAGCGTGAAGCAACTAGAGCAAGCCAAGCTGGAGAAAAGCCCAAGCGAGGTAGGCAAGGCAGACCATCCGAGACAAGGCAGAAAATCCAAAGCAAAGCAGCAGCGTTTCTGAAGGTGGGTTAGCGTAGCCGCCACAGCTCCCCAATGAACCAGTTACCTGTATACCCTGTCATACGTAAAGGGAACTTAGTCTTAAGAATAGTGGCTAGAAAGAACAGAAACTGTCGCTATATGGCTCACATACCAATCAGACAGCAGAGGTTTACACACTCAGCAAGAGGGAAGCATTTAATGCCATACCGCTACAATTACCCCTGTAAACAAAAACGAAAGTGTCGGCCACACGTGCAGCATCGAAACTACTAGCAAGAGCAAGACCAGCTGACAGCTACTAGTATTTCTAGAGTGCTCTCCCGCAGCGATCGGCTACTGAGAGCCAAGTAGTTGAAAGCCACACAATATATCACATTCGTGTCAAACAGGGATGCAGCATTTCTTGTACTGCTACATTGCTATGAGAAGAGGGGAAGAGGGAGGCAAAAAGAGAAGAATATATCAATGAATCAATAAAAAAAAAGGGGAAATTATCCCATTTCATAAAGCTTAGTGCAGAGAGCCAGGCTGCCAGCTATTCAGATGTACCAACAGTGTGTCGACAGATTTCCTGAAATGTGCTGAACTCTGAGAGCTCCAGGAATCTTCCACTGACGCTGCCCTGCCAACCAAATGCAGTGACAACCTACAGAGCTTGTGTTGTATCTAAATCACAGGCAATTATGACAAGCCCATTCGATAGTTAAAAAGCAGTGACGTGGAAGCAAAGTCACACAATTGAAGCTCTTAAAATTCAAGTACTCAGTTAAAACATCATGCCATTGAGCATCTGTACTATTAATATGTATTTCTTCATGTTATGTCTGTCAGTTCATGTGTGATGACAGATTAAACATGTCAACCACAAACCAAAACCCCAACAAGTATAGTAACTGTGGCTTTCCATGTATTTTAGGAGTTGTGGTCAAAATTTGTGTGAATGAACTTTTTTTTTTTCCCACACACACACACACTACAGCTTGTGGGTTACATCAGGACTTATGAGGACAGATAAACTGGAGTCACAGTATATCTATACCCAAAGGAGCTGGAAGCAGCATAGCAGACAGGCAGCAGCTGAGTATGTTTTCTTAAACCTGCTTTTAAACTTGTGAGAAGTGCTGGCTGCACATCTGATGCCTACTAGGGCTCCCAACAAGAGTGAAATGACTGGAGTAACTTTAAAGTGCGCCTCTTTCCACATGCTGTATTTTAAACAGTTTATCATTGGCCTCACATCCTCATTGTCAAAAGGGTCTGTGGGTGCTTGTCTCTCTGGCTGCCGATGATGATGTATTTCAGTGGTTTCCTACAGTGGACTGTGTTCTGAGGACCATAAAGCAGAGATATATGTTCTCAGTATTAAATTCTGCTGACACCTCCTTTGCTACGTCTAAAAAAAACAAGTTGTGCTTTAAGAGCAGCGATATGTTGTTTGAAGCATATACTAGATCAATGAGTAGGGTACAGAAAATAACTGTGGCCATATTTTCAGATATGTTATCGCGAATGAAAAACTTTCTCTCACCTGACCAGGTTACTGCATTCTGTAAATTTACACAATGGTGCAGCAAGATGATGTCATACTGTATATCCACATACATACTGTGTGTCCTCTCACCAGTGCATCCCCTTATTTTGACTCAAGCATTTCAATCTTTTGCGTGATTTTACCTGAACATCCACAGAGTTCAACATGTTGACAGTTTATTCAATCCTGCCTCCTAGAAATGACACTTGTATACAACTGAGCTGTAAACACAAAGAGAAAACATAACCAAGACTGGATTAAGTTTTCTAATCAGGATATGTTGTTAATTTAGGTATTTGACAAGTCATAAATACACTGATGCTATAAATGTTCACAAACACACACAGTCATTGCTAGTGGATGTTGAACTGCGAGATCGGATGTTTTTGCATTAAACGTGAAGTGAACAGAACATGTTAATTTTAGAATAAGAATAATTTAGTATAAATTATTAGTACAAAGTATAGTTTGGAAACCAGCCCTCGTGTGGTCTCTTATATCAAGGATGAAGATGTTGAATGGTAAATGGTGTACCAAAGTTACATAATAAATCACTGAACATCCTTTGTGATCACATCATCTGATAAGTCATGGATATCTAAAGTATTCCACTAAGAGAAAGAAAAGTGTGCCACCAGTACATGGTTAAAGCTTTGCAATCTATCTAGATTTAGAGATTTTTTTTTTCAAACAGACTGGGTAAAATGGTTCAGGTCTTGTTACAGACAGTCCACTGAGCTGCTCTGGTTTCCCAGCTGGAAGAGGAAAAGAGCTTCCAATACACGGAGCCTCATCTCCATTACAGCAAATAAACTACTTTCATTCCATGTATCATTATTACTAATGGAGGCAGAGGAATAACGAAACATAAGACACAGCGAGCAGAGAGAGCAGGAGAGAGGGAGGGAGAGAGAGAAGTCATCCGTAACAAGGTTTCGTTCTAACGACTATGACCAACTCTACATATCAAACAGAGGGAGTTATGTTCTGGAGTTGAAGTAAATAAATACTAAATTATTGTGGATCCAGACGGAAGTTTTGGTCTGTGTGAGAGACTAAAAAGGAAAGACAGTCTGTCTCAGGCCCACTTGGTGGTTCACTTGATGGAGTGCATGTCAGGGCTTAGTCCTTGCTGCGTCAGCCCGAGTCGCTGCTCTACTAAGTTTCTCTCTCAGTAAACATGTTACAGTAAATCCAGCTGAAATCACAGCTGTCTTTGTCTTTCATTTATGTGTTTGGGGATTTTGTCAGACAACGTAAGAGTTATAAAATCAGGATTTGACACAGGACAGATACTAGGTTTAGACCTAGTCTTGTTTAAGACAGCACTTCATTTCTTTGTGGGATAGTCGAATATACTTCAGCCACAAGCTATTAGAAAAATGAAATAAAGTAGAAGAGTGAGTCTTGTTTTATGGGAGTTTTAAGGGAGACACCGAAATGATGAGTAGAGCAGATTTGTCAGTTGAAATGTGTATGACTGTGTGTGACTATCTGCCCTGTGATTCAACAGGTACTCTTCTGGATCCCAGTGGCCTATATGACGACGAGGTCAGCACACCTGAAAGTTTACAAAAGTGAGTTACACACACACACACACACACACTCAATCAAGCCCAAATCTTTACTACAACCAATAGAAGCTAAAAGCCAACCCATACCCTTACTAGCACTTACTCTGCACTTTCACTGCACTTCTTTACTTGAGCTCCTTGCACTTGTATAGAGACAGGCCGCGTTTTGACCAAAAAGTACCTGGAACTTTAAGTTCTTTTTTTAAGTACTTTTCTTCTGGAACTAAAAGGTTCCTGTGGCCCATTGTTGTCTGCGTTTCCACCACGGCTTTCCACCGGGAAAATTATTACTTGACATTACATTATTCACAGCTCTTTGAGGACATAACATGACAAATTGCATCCTGTATATATTATATATATATATATATATATATATAATCCCTAGAACACCAATCCCTAGAAGACCATGAGAGAGGACATCACTAATTGTCCAAAGTAGAGACATTTCACGCAGCATTTTATTTTCAAATACGGGACGATCCCGTATTATACCTGACAAGTGGCAAACCGTAGCCACTCTGGTTGTTGTGGTCCTTTATTTTCTGAAGTCCTGTTTCAGTTTTTTTACCTTCTCCCAGACCTGTTTCGCGGTGTGGGAAATGTGTTTGCTCACTCAACTTGGTGCTCGGTCACTGCGGAACTTTAAACATCGTGGGTGAAATAAAATGCAGTTAGTACTCAGCCAGTCAGAAATGTTCAGCACTGCAGACCACACACCCCAAAATTCTTAACCTTTGGAAAGTACTACCCCCCGACCAGGTACCTTTTTGGGGGTCGATCAATTACCCCGGAACTAAATTTAGACCCTGGTTCCTGTGGTGGAAACACACATAGTTCCTCAAAAGGTTCCTGGTTCCTGGGGAAAGTTCCTGCAGTGGAAACACGGCTATAGATTTAGTACTTAGTACTCACACCAAGGTCTCCTACTGCACTGAAGCTTTAGTGATGTCCCTCACTTGTAAGTCACTTTGGATAAAAGCATCTGCTGAATGACCAAATGTAATGTAATGTAACTAAAAGTCTTATTCCTAAAATGAAAAGGTTTACCTTAGGGCTAAATGAATGTTGAGCCCCCATAATGTAACTCTTTGATTGAATATAAATAAACATTTGTCCTGCCATACTTGTGAGGACTGGCTCATTAAACATGCCCTACCCTGATTGCCGGTGTACCCAGCATTAACCCGGCACCATAAAAGGCTTATCACTCTATTGACCTTTGACCTGAGCGCTGCACTCCATGATTTGTGATTCTGTGCTCTCACTCTTATGATTTTGCTTGTCGCTGTTGTTTGTCTTGTTACTACCTTACTTTTCCTGTGTTTGGACTGTGAACGTTCAGGTATTTGTCTGTTTCTCAGTCCAAACTTCAGTCTACTGATCCTCTCCCTACACTGTGTGTCTGTCAGAGTGATGGAAAATGAGGAGGGGAGGAAGGAGTACCTGGTGTTTCCTCCCAGTAAGAGCCAGTGTCCTGCCAGCAGTCAGAAGGGGAGGAAGATCCCGCTGAAGGGCAATGGACGCCGCATCGACTACCTCCTCTACAGCGACGAGGGCCTGCAGCATGACTGGAAACTGGTATGGTTTATGGAAAATCTGTCAGTATTCAGTTCTTTTCTTATTGTCAGCAGAACCTATAAAAAGACAAACACCAACAATGAATTGACATGATCTGTGTATCCAAAGCCAGATAAATGTTATTCCCCTGTGCCATAGTGCTCCATTATTAATCAGAAACTATTAGCTGTCACCGAGCCACACTGCTGCACTGGGTGACATGATCTTCTCCAACAATGAACAGAGGTACTGTAACAACAACAATACAGATATACCAAGTTAAAACCCAAATTGTTTATCTGTACAATTTCCCCCATGTTAAAGGTTTTTTTGTAAAGCAGATATGAAAGATGGGATAGCTATATAACATTATTTAAATTTGGTGATATCAGGTGAAAAGTTAAATAAAAACATAAAATATATGAAGGTGGGTTAGGGTTAGGGAAGTCAAAGTCAAATCATTCAGTCCATCACAATAAAAAAGATTTAAGATAAGGTAATTTTTTTTTTTTTCCCTGCTTTCCTTTCTTGTCAATCATCTCACTATCACTTATGGGGGTCTCAACCCCCAGATTGGAAACCACTGTTCCAAACCAATAACAAATCTGCAATATCACTGACAATGAATAACAGATGTTCCAGCGGGCCTACTTCAACCAGTAAGTCAGAATCTTCCAGTCCATACAGTATGTGGACACAGAGACATGTAGACATGTGAATTCTACTCTACTGCAAGAATTCTGATAAACTGTGTGCTATTGTCTTGCCTTTTGTGATCTGCTTTATTCTGCCATGAATAGTTTCCTAGCTACAAGTCACTTGTCAACACTTGTTTTCCTGAGCCATGTGAAACATAACTTGAAGCCACAGGAGAATGTTTGACTTGTGAAACAGATTCAAAAAAAGAAAAGAAAAAAAGAAATCTGAAGACATAAAAGCTGGAGAGGGGAAAAATGATACACAACAACACAAACTGGGAAGGAAAGGAATGAGGGCAGTGCTGTGATGGCTGCCTGTCTGTGTGAGGGATTTACATAGAACAGCTTTCTCTCTCCCTCCTTGTCTGTGTGGCTCGCTGTGTCTCTCACACCACAGTCACTGTATGCCACCTTGTGGCAGAATGTAGTAACTGCTCACATAGATTGTTGTTTTGCTTCCTCATAAACAAACCTCAAACCTCCTTTAATAGTTTTCACATTTCTTCATCATGTTGTTGTATTCTATGCTTGTTATATATCTTAAAAAATATCAAAAATTAATTATAATAAATACATCAATACATCTCTGAATATAGTAACTGATAACGATGATAGATTTCCTTTTTTTTTGTAACTGTAGTGCCAACACTAGAAATAAGTTGTAGTAATAGCAGTATTTGTCGCAATAATAATAGCAGCAGTTGTAGAAATATAACAGTAAGTAGTAGTACTGTTTATCATGGTCTGGATAAGTCCCCTCAGTTCCAGTGAAGGGGAATGTTAACACTACAGCACACAGTGACACAGTGTTCTTGTTTGGGGAAGTCTGGTTTCAACATAACAACATCCTGAGCACAAAGTCAGTCCCATTAGAAACAGTTTCCCAGTTTGGTGTGGGAGAACTTGACACACTGAAGTAGTAGCTGCTGTAAAACATGGAGGGTAACACTATAACACCAAGTGGCTCACAGCTTTAAAGTTCTTCAGAATAAAAGCTGAGATTGTTGAAGTCATGATGATTCGATGACAATGTTTCTCATCTATTCCGCCCTGCAGGAAATCGAGGAGTTCAGCTTCGTCACCCAGTTGGCTGGCCTCACTGACCACCTCTCTGTGGCCATGCGACTGGCTGTGTCCACCGGGGAAGAGGAGCCTTAGGTAGATCGACCACTTGAAGCTTTTTAAAAATACTGCCATGGAGGAATGACAGACAACCAGGGAGAGGAGAAGAGGTTAAGAGTTTACAGATACGGAGCTGCTTCTGAGACACACAAAGCAGGGGTGGGAGAGGATTAAATGGACAGAGAAATGGACGCATGAATTAACGGAGGAGCACTCAGTGGATGAATGGATATAGAGCAGGTAGATAGAGAGATAGCAGGAGCAGAGGTGTGACATGAAAGACAAAGGAGTGGAGAGATAAGCAGGAAAATTCAGTGTAGAAATCCAGAGAGATATTAATTTTCCTGGGTAAACCACACACACACACACACACACACTCACACACACAAACACACACTAAATATGTTACCAAACACACAAACACAAGTGATCAACATTGTGACTGTTGAACGTCACCTGGCCTCTCCGCTCCTGTCCTCAAACACTCCCTGAACCAAATTTGGAGATTTTTATTTACAGTAAATTGTTTCATGTAGTCAGTTTCCACACACTCCTTGTATTGGATCTATTTTAGCTTTAGTGTAAGTCAGCTTTTTTTTATGATTCTACCTTCAGGGACAGCTGGATCCTCATCCTTTAGTGACTGTGTCCAAAAGTGATGAGAGTGAAATGTACAGCTGCTGACTGGCCTTTACACTGACCATTTGTGTCCTTGTGTTGTGCACCTTTCTGAAAGGCTATTGGTCAGTTCTGCTGTCAGTCATTCACCTTACTACTCCCACATCAGTCCCAGGAACCTCAACAAGTGTCTTTTTTTTCTAAAAAAAAAAAAAAAAAATGAAAGAAAGAAAGAAAGAAGAGAAAATTCACATTAGTCTTTCTAAAAGGTGAAAATTAATATGATACAGTTTCTATTGTCGCCACATTACTTTTTATAGGAAGTTTAATGCCTGTTTAATACTATATTGTATGTTTCTAAAAAGAGGGAGGCTATTGTATAAAGGGATGAAACTGAAGAAAAAAGTTGTTTGATCCAGTGAAATGCATATAGCATGTTTTTCATGATTGATGACAATTCTAAGACTAACGGACATTTTAGTGGGAACCGAGGCTTTGCTGATGCATGATGGAAATGGTATCAGTTTACAACTTTAATATAGCCACTTGATAAACTTGCTTGCTTGAATCTGGATGCCTGATGAGTCTGAAACACACACCAATTGTAGGCCAGTGTGGCATATGTGCATGTGAGACTCCACCCTGTTGATGAAACCTAACACATACAAAGGTGTGCACAGAAAAACATACTCAGTATTTACTTAAAGTAGAAACAGATATCATGTACAGAGCTGTCAGGTGTTGTAACATTCCCTCTCCTCTTGAAATGACACCTCAGCCGTCTCCAGGAGAGAAGCTATTATCAGCTTTTTAGTTAACAGACCACTGTACCTATCTGGTCAGTGAGCCATTGCTGTGTTGTTTTTGGTGTGAGCACAGCCAGTTGTCCAATGGATCACAATTGATGGCAACTGCAAAACCTCATAATACAGACTATGAAGACCTACAAGCTGCACACACCTTTAGTTTATCTAAACACATTTTATCAAGTTCCCAAACTGACAGCCCACCCGCAAATATACAGAATTCATGCAGCGAAAGGCTAATAAATAAACACACAAACACACAAAGCAGTGTAATAACAATGCAACACAAAAAGTGTGTTCAGACTGAAAGCAAGAAAAACTTTACAGACAATGCAATTGGATATCAATGACTTTTGAAGATGTGGTTGAATGAGACAAGATGCATCTGACCAAGTTATCAATTTTTCAACTTAAGAGAAAGGTTTGCATTTATCCCAAAACTTCATGAACAAACAGGAAGACAAGGAGAACAGAAACAGCTGGGGTTGAAGTTTTGAGAAAAGTTGTATGTATGTTGCTAGTGTACACACAAACCATAGAGGAGAAGTTTTACTTGACATTCAGTCTAAACACACCTTTAGTATTTTGCCCCTCTCACCTGTCTGTATATTACAGTACTGACATACTGCTTCTGCTGCTGGTTGGACAACAATATACTGTACAGGAGGACGCACACCATTCAAGAGATTATAACCTTTAACTCATAATAATGCTATTAGCATAGCATTCACATGAGCATTCAACTCCGTATCTTTAACGGAGACACACAGACCATGGTGTCAAACAGGAGCTGGAACTTTGTAAAGAGCAGTGTTCAGTCAGTGTCATTGTTAAGAGACATGATGACGGTAAAACCTTCTTTGTGTCCCCTATAGACCTGTTGGCTAAGAGTGTGGAAGCCGGCATGACGCTACATTATTAGTAAAATCTGAAGTGAGATGCAGCCAGATCTAAGAGTTCTGCTTGGAAAGAAGTTTACAAAGTCATCAGACTCACTCAGTAAATAAGCCGCCATAATGTACTGGTCATACCAGACCAATTAAGGTTGTTGCAGCAAAACTTCTGAAACAACTAAGTGTGTGTTTTATTACTTTACTGAATTCAGCTTTTAGTTTGTAAGAGGAAGGTTAAGTTATTTTTTATTGAATATGTATTGGTTTCAGTAATGGTAGCCTCCCTGTCATCTAAACACTATGTGTGCTCACGTGTCAGGAGGAAACTCCGGATCACTGATCAACCATACAGGGAACACATGGATCACATCTGTGTCGATGTTGTCATCAGTCAACATGGGACATCTACCAAAATCATGCTGTACATTTCTTTTAAAGATGAGTGTAAAAAATTAGTAGAAAGCTTTCTTTGAATAAAACATGCATTACAGTAACAGTTTTCAGTAACAGGGTTTCAGATACAGTTTCAGCTCCATGGTCTACATGGTGAACAAAGTTTACAACAGTTTTTGACCTGTCTGTTTGCACAAGAGATGAGCTTTATATGTGCTTGTATGATTGGGCGGCTCATTGTGTTATCTTTTTCAATACAAATGTGCAGTGTGAACACACTGTGCTGAAATGAAACAAAATATAGGCAGTAGAGTATGCATCATACAGGAGTATACAGTATCTCATACTCTTGCAAGTCAGTGTATATGTATGGTTTGTGAAAGTGAATGCAGGAAACATACAGGTAGTTTTGTTATGTATGTGAGTCCACAGATCACCTGGCTGCCCTGACACCCCCTCTGTCTCTTTATGACTCACTTTATTATGATTATTATGACTATGACTAAAATATTCTTCTTATTACTATGTTTTGTTTCTGTTCTTTTTATCAACGCAAGCTTCGCTATGTTTTTTTTTCCACTTGAATCAGTGTCAGACTTTTGCCAGTCACCACTTTTCAGTTCAGGGTGAAATTCAATGAGATCAAATCCTAGAATATGTTGTTTACTTGGTAAATAGTCATGTAAATACACTAGAGGTCAACAGTGAGTTACAGAAAGAACAATGCCACATTTTATCTCAGAATGTTCTCGTAGCTTAAATAAGTAAAAGGTTTGATGAAAGTGTAAAAGTTTATTTAATAACATTTTTGCCTGTCCTGTTCTGTTACATGGCACCTGAATACTGCTGAACATTTCATTAATAAGTATGGAGAGACTTGCTTGGAGAGCAAACAGTAGGAGTTGTGTAGTGCTACATTTTCATGATGAAAATACACTTTTGTGTTATTTTTAAATGTTTAAGAATTTGAAGTGTTTTTTGTTTTGCTAAATTTTGTGGGTTTTTTCCTATTTTTAAAAATAAGAAACAAAAAGACTGAAGAAAGTGATTGGTTGATTTAAAGGTCAGAGGTGATGGTGTAAAGGCAAAGTTCTGGTTCATGTTGTTGGAGAGCCATAGAAGGAAGTCTATGTGGTAAATCAGTCAGTGAGGCATATTCGTTACTGGAGGAAACCAGAACTCACTAGATGGCGGGCAATCTCAGCGCTTTCTTGGGTGGTAAACAAACAAGTCAACAATTCAAAACAATTCAATGAAGAGAACTACAGAGTCAAATCATTCAGCTTTAAAGTCAAAGACTGCACAGACTCTCTCACTGACTGCAGTGCGGTTGGAGGCTGCTCACCTTAGCAGTTGCGGTGTAGACTGTTTACCCCCGTTACAAATGATATGTATCCCAGAGTAACTGAAATGTCCAGGCTCTATCATGGAGCCATTAAGATCCATGGTACATGTTTATGGCAAACAAGAACATCACAATGTTCACACAACTCACAAAATCTCATCTGCCTCATCACACTGTTGCTAATGACAATCAAGCAACTAGAATTAAGCATTCATAGCCTTTCTGAGCCATCACAGCAACAAGTCTTCAAACTTAAATGACCATCTGATGCGACCCATAGGACTGCCTCCTGAAATAGTGCCTCTAGGGCAGCAGGCGTGACAGACTTTCATCATTATGGTTTCAATAATAAACACATAATTAAACTTATGGAACAGACACCATTTGTCAGATTTTAGATCAAAAACTACATGGTCAGGTTTAACAAAAGGTCAGAGTTTGGGTTAAAATATGTACTTAAGGTTAGAGGACTGTCATCATCATGGTTACAATAAAAATGATCATGGTTGAAAGAAACAATGGTGATTATTGGTTCACACAGGAAACAAACACCAGACTTCTTTTCATTTGTTCTGTCGACCTCCCCCATCTTTATAGTACGTCACTTGACTTCCTCCTTGGCTCTCGTAATAATGACCTCAGCTGTAGAGGTCACCTGACAATAAAACAAAACTGGGTTGTAATCAGTTACTTGCAGAGACGACCTTTGGGGTCATTTTTTTACAGACTCTGTGAAGCTACACGCCCACCACACTGACCCTCTGTAAACAAACACACAGTGTGAGCTGAGTCCAGCAGGAGTAAACACTACACCCCACAGAGGGCTCCTTTTCTAACTTGAGCTTTTCTTCAAATCATGTCAAAATAGAATGCACACATGAATTACATTTTCCCGGTGGTCATCTGATTTGTTATTATGTGATGAGAACATAGACACCAATATAATCTATGTATCCCCAGTGCTGAAAGCAAACCAGTCAGGAAATAATATATTGATTGATAATCAGGATTGAAGATTATAGATACTGTATATCAAACGAGCACTATGTACAGCTCATAATAAGAGAGAACTCATGAATTATTTTGGTGTCTAAATTCTAAGGTAAGCTAACAAATGGGACCTTTTGCTGACAAACTGCTGTATCTTCTGAAACATTTGTAGTATTTGTAATGTTTCTGTTCAACAAACAGCATCAGGTTCAGGACAGAGTTATTACACAGCAGGTCCCAGTTGAGCTTGAAGCTTTATAGCTGCATCTACTGTAATAATGCTTAATGCTTGTAGTCTGAGTAGAACCGATGCCTCACTTTGCTATCCTTTTCTGTTCTTATTTTCTATAATTTGTCTCTGTTCACGTTTCTTTAGTTGATTTTTGTCTTTGGATGGGGGGTGTGTCTCGATGGGCTCGTCTAGCTTGGTCTCAGTAACGTAGCTAGGGGATCAATAGCTTTTCTCTTTCTAAGCTTATTCAACAAACTGCTTATTTTCTTCTGCTTTTATAAAAAAACAAAGGATTTTCCCTCAATCGGTGTCTGTGTGGTTATTTGAACTCTGGACTGCTGTCAAAGCCTGTGGAAATAATCAAAGGGGAACCCTCTGGGCCTTCTAGGAACAAACATATCAACATTTAAATGTTGCATTTAATCTCTTTTATTTTATAATCATCCTCTTCTTATTCAAACGTTAGCCTCATTTTTAATGAAGTCTGCTTCAGAAATGAAAAGTTACTGTCATGAAACCATGAAAACAGAGTTATCCAGTCAGATTTTTCTTTTTCATTGCTTATGAACAGAAAAGGTTAGCTGGCTCCCTTGTTGGTTTGGACTTCATAACCTTGACAGAAGACCTAAACCCCCCCACAGCCATGTGTTTGTTTAGAAAGTAGCAGGTGAAATAACCAGTCACATTATGATTTATGGTGGGTGGGACCAAAAATCTCTGCACTATAGGCTCCTTGAGCCTATAGTGCAGAGCTATCTCACTTGCTTCAGTCAGCCAGTCAGCCAGTCAACCAGTTAGACAGACAGATAGACAGACAGACAGTCAGTCAGTCAGTCAGTCAATCAGTCAGTCAGACAGAAAGACAGACAGTCAATCAGTTCGACAGCAGTCACAGCACATATGGCAAAGGCCTCCAGCCAGAACTTGAAAATGAATTTGATGTTGAAAGAATTGACAATCTGCAACATGACAATATTTACAACTTTTATGAAAAACATCTGTGAGGGGGCATAAATGATCAGGGCATAGACAGACAATCAGCCGACCTCGCAAACCACAACAGAAGTTATCTCAAGGCACTTTGCATATAAGGCAAGCCTAGACCATAATCTCTGTATAGACCGAACAATTCCTGCCTGAGCATGTACTTGGTGACAGTGGCAGAGGAAGAAACCTCGAGCAGAACCAGACTCAGGATGGGCAGCCATCTGCCTCAAGAGAGAGCGACAGAGAGACAGAGAGAGCAGGGAGACGCCCGCCATGCAATGATAATGATAATAATAATTTAAAAGAAAAAAAAACTATATTAGCAATGATACTAAAAACTAATAATAATAACTAGAAAATTCCAGGGAAATTTTGAGTGCCACGGGGGCTACTGCCGGGATGAGTACATGATTTATTTCCAGTGTTCAAAAGTCACCCTGATCATATTCTGGTTTTGAGAAATGTCTTGATATAAAAGACTCTGATATAAAACAATGTCACATCCCTCCATCATGTATTATGTGGGAAATATCTCATATTCTGTGTTGTTTTTTTTAATAAAACAAGAGGCAACATGTCTTCAAACTGGCATTTAAAGGGTTAAAATCCTGAAAACTATTAAACATTTGGTAGGTTTGAGCAGAACTAAAGTGGTTTAAGAGATTTATGCAAAAAAAAGCAGAACAAAATATTTATATTTGATGATTTTATAGCATTTTCTTTGTGTGTCCTTTTTTGGACGCGAGGAACCCCAGAGGATACAAAATGTGTTACCAGTGTATAATAGACCTGTAACAGT
>NW_019525551.1:1081084-1085648 GCF_002814215.2 Seriola lalandi dorsalis | reverse complement strand
AGCGAGAGAGGGCTAGTAGCTTCTCCTCTCCTCTGTCTCAGCGGAGACCGTCACAACTTCATTCACTCTTTTAACAAAACAAAAAAAAAAGCAACGAAGGAAGCAGTAAATGGACTTACATATTTAAGACCTAACTAAATGTAATTTAAGACCTAACATGCGGCTAATGTAAAGCTAGCGGAGCTTGGAGAGTTGGTTATCTGGTTGCTAGGCGCATGCAGGCACGCACACAGGTCAGGAGCTGCCGTTGCCATGGCAATGTGAAAATCTGCCCAGAATTTGGCTTCTACATGGCTTCAAACAACTGCAAATTATGAGAAAACAGTTACTTCTTTTCATAAACCGAAAACACCGTGAGAGACACTGAAGCCAGAAGTTTCTTACAGTCTCTATTTTATTCAGATATTCCTTAAAATGAGTGAGTAAGCTCAGTGCGAAGACAGAGAGAGATTCTTTTGAAAGAAAAAGACGATTACATTAGGTGTCAATGAGAGTGAGACAGGTATTGCTGCCGGACTCGGCACCCCCGTTTAAATTTTGTGCAGACCCTGCCTGTCAAAGTTACATTTTATGAATCCCAACAACTATGTCTACATTTTCAGAAAGAATTATTTGTCTCCTATTTACGGGTTGGCCGTGAGCTCGAGTTAAAAATAAAAATAAAGGTTATTTATTACTGCTTCACGCACTCTAGCCAACTGACGCTTTCACTCTAACTTTGAAGAAAAAGTGATTTCCACTCCTCCTTTGAGTGCTCACAGTTTGAAAAGTTTACATGTTATGTGTGGAGAGAGCAGAAGTTTTCCTCCGTTTTATAGTTTGAATCACATTTCTACGTGCAGGTATGAGAGAGCTGGGTGACTCAGAAAAAAGGTCAAATTTTGTGGGTTTTTAAAGAAAATTCCAATGCATTCCTAATGCATTATTTATTCCCGGTATTTTGGGTCTAACTTTGGGAAAAATTTGAATTTTAACACCAAAAGTCATAGCACCTCTTTCGGGATCAAGACGCACGTTTTGATATATATATTACCGGGGTTTTCTCAAAGCTGCGTGACGAGTTACGCGCCAAAATGTGGCGGAAGAATAATAACTAGAAAATTCCAGGGAAATTTTGAGTGCCACGGGGGCTACTGCCGGGATGAGTACATGATTTATTTTCAGTGTTCATAGTTCCAGTGATCATATTCTGGTTTTGAGAAATGTCTTGATATAAAAGACTGATATAAAACAATGTCACATCCCTCCATCATGTATTATGTGGGAAATATCTCATATTCTGTGTTGTTTTTTTTAATAAAACAAGAAGCAACATGTCTTCAAACAGGCATTTAAAGGGTTAAAATCCTGAAAACTAATAAACATTTGGTAAGTTTGAGTAGAACTGAAGTAGTTGTATGCAAAGAGATGTATGCAAAAAAAAGCAGAAAAAAATATTGATATATGATGATTTTATAGCATTTTCTTTGTGTGTCCTTTTTTGGACGTGAGGAACCCCAGAGGCTACAAAATGTGTTACCAGTGTATAATAGACCTGTAACAGTAACTGACATTAGATTTTAAAAATATGTCAAAAAAGACACTTTCTTGCAGAAATCCATACCTTCAGCTGTAACACAGCCAAAATGATCAGCAAATCAAAAAAGAAAAGTGAAGAAAATGTCCAAAAAAGGACAGAGGGACCCCTGAGGGTTAATAAATCCCATGAACCGCTATTTAGATTAGCAGTATTATGTTTTTTTCTGTGCTAAATTTAACATTACTAGGGAGGAGCTAGAATAGCTGAGAGGAGTGCCTCGGGGCGGAGCGAATTGCGCACCAAAATTTGGCAGAAGAATAAGCCCGAAGAAATATTAATAGATGCCTCGGAGCTGAGCACCCTCAGTTTTCCTGTCTATTTGAGTAGCATTCATGAAGAATATGATGGATTTCATGTTTACATGTCATAATGTTATCAGTTACACCTGAGAATGCAATACTGTTCAATAGCGCTGTTTTAACGCTTCCAGCGCTTGGATCGTCTCTTTTCCTCGTCAGAAGCTTTCTCTTTCTCCGCAAACTACGTTTTTCTCACTCGTTGTGCTGTATGTTCAGTATACTTCAGAGTAAGTCTTCCTGTCTATTTGAGTAGCATTCATGAAGAATATGATGGATTTCATGCTTACATGTCATAAAGTTATCAGTTACACCTGAGAATGCAATACTGTTTAGTAGTGCTGTTTAATCGCTTATTTCTTCCTCGCCAGAAACTGTCTCTGTGTCTGCAAACTCAGTTTTTCTCACTCGATGTTCTTTCTTTCAATTTGAGTAGCATTCATGATGAATTTGATAGAAAGAACTGAAGCAGCTGAAGTCTGTGGTGAGGATATATGAAGAGTTGTAGCTCACGCTGGTAAACGCATCTGTCTATTGAAGTCCCGGTACTTTCAGGAACCGACGCTCCATCTTCTCGTGTGAATCAGCAAGTCATTTATTTTACGTTTTCTCCTGTCACACGCTTCTCCAGTGATCGCGGTTCCTCTGTTCTTTTCCTGGTCATGCGCCACTCCTTACTCTGAACTCTTGGCCTCGTTGGCGTTACATTTTCACTGTAGCTACACTGGTTCAACAATGATGGCCACGTTTGATACAGATGTCTTTCAACATTTATTTCTCTCGACAACATCAGAAGACATCGACGACACTGTGAAAACAATAAAAAATAAAACATAAAAGTACACGTCTCTCTGTTGTTTCAAATTTACGTTAATGTCCATATAAACATGTTAATTACAATATATACAAATATAAATCTAACACAATTACCGTGTGCTCCTCTTGAACCATGTGCAGAAAAAAGGTCAATTTGGAGCTATATATTCCTCCCCTGCCACCATGATGCTCTGATCCACTGCGCTTACCCACAATGCCACGGTTATGCACCACCAAATTCTGATCATGTGACTCTTACTCTTCAAAATAAAACAAAACCTTACATGAAGGGCATTCAATTAACAACCAAAATTATTTTAAACTTGTGTATTTTTAAACAAATCCATTATCCATATTACCCTTTTACTATACTATTTATTCCAGTTTTAATCATTTTAATTACCATATGAACTTAAATTGAATTTATATATCACATGTGGAATATAGAAAATGAACAATGAAACCTGTCTCTCAGACAGTTACACTCCCACCAAATTACTATGATTTATGATACCCTTTATGAAAAATTTGAATAAATATAGTAATTTCTTGAGCCATAGTTAATATTGGTAAAGAACTCTGTGATAAAAATTCACATTTTGAAACTCTTAACACAGGTAAGTACTTAGAGACTAGCTGTATAGGAACACGTTTAGTTGTTTACTACTAGTACAACTAATTTATGAATAAAACGCTCAATAATGGTTGGATTTATAAGTTGTTTTCCCTCTTTCCCTAGTCTCCTGTTTCCTATTTGTATGGTGACCTTTTGCACCAGACCATCATCATCCTTGCAAACATCAAGCACTCTTCCAAGTCTCCATACATTGCGGAGGATCCCTTCCTCTTTGACAATGACAATATCTCCAATCTTAACATTTCGTCGGGAATAGTGCCAACTTTGTCTGAGGGTAATGTTTGCCAGATATTCCTTTTTCCATCTACTCCAAAATTGCTCTGTCAAATATTGCACTCAGTGCCACCTTTTCCTAGCATACAGATCTTCAGCCACAAATTTTCCCGGAGGAGGCAGTGGAACAGAGGTTTTCATGGTAAGTAAATGGTTTGGGGTGAGTGGTTTTAGGGCTCTGGGGTCATTGATGTTGTTAGTAGTGGATGGGCAGCTATTTATGATTGACATGGCTTCATAGAAGAATGTTTTCAAGGAACAATCATCTAGTCTTCCAGCACTCTTCAAGAGGACCCAGCTCAGAACACTCTTCACTGTCCTGATCTGCCATTCCCATACCCCTCCCATGTGACTGGCATCAGGTACATTCATAATAAAGTCACATTGTTTTTCTGCCAAGTTTTTCTCTAAGCAGTTAATCCGTCTTTGTTCACTTCTTCTAAAGCCTTTGAGAATACATTTTTTGCTCTGACAAAATTTGTCCCATGATCTGATCTGATTTATCTGACAGCCCCATAGATAGCTATGAAGGAGCGCAAAGCATGAATGGAGCCATCAATTGTTAGATCTTCGAGCATATTTATGTGACTTGCCCTTGAGGATAGACAGGTTACACTGTTTTCGTCCTTGCTTAGTGTGAAATAGTCAAAAACAATCCATCCCACAGTAGGTGAATGGTGGCGAGGGGTCAATAGTTAGCTGGTAGATCCGCCATCATTGTGTTTCTGTCGGCCTACGAGCTCTCTGTCAGGTCCTGTTAAGTTTAGTTTTTTCCACTTCCTGTTTTATTTTGTTTGGATTCCCTCACTTCCTGCTTGTGTTCTCAGTGTCTTTACTCCCTGTGTGTGTGATTGTTCATTGCCTTCACCTGTGTCTCATTATCCCCTGCTCCTGTGTGTATTTATACCCCTCCTCTCCCAGTGTGTCTTTGTCAGATCGTCTGCGTGTTTTGTCCCAGCGTTC
>NW_019525551.1:1076682-1077305 GCF_002814215.2 Seriola lalandi dorsalis | reverse complement strand
AAACTCCCCAGATCTCTTCGGGTACACCCCACCTTTCATGTGAGCAAGGTCCGGCCTGTGAAGAATAGTCCGCTGGTCCCTCCCACCAGACCCCCTCCTCCACCCAGGTTCGTCGACGGGGGCCCTGTTTATACGGTGAAGAAGCTGTTGGCTGTTCGCCGCAGGGGCCGGGGATTCCAGTATTTGGTCGACTGGGAGGGTTACGGGCCGGAGGAGAGGTCGTGGGTGTCCGCTGGTAACATCTTGGACTCTTCCCTCATCCGGGACTTCCATCGTGACCACCCTCATGACCCTGGGCCGTCGGGGGTCGGCCGTAGAGGGGGGGGTTCGTGACACTCTCCTGCATGGGACACATTGTTTAATGTGCTAAAGGAGTTTTTAAATCGAAAACAACTGGACTAGGTTATTTGTCTGTGAAGACGTTTCACCTCTCATCCAAGAGGCTTCATCAGTTCATGTACGCATCTGACCAGGCTGGGACTGGTCCAACTTTCTGGTGTGGAGACCCAGGTATTTAACCTCTTGTGGGCGTTCACAAGGATGATGATGTCACTGGTTCCCTTTTGTGCTCCAAGTGTCAACGACAGTCGTTTGCATGACTGTCGTTGGTGGAAAATTGGTTT
>NW_019525551.1:1076009-1076662 GCF_002814215.2 Seriola lalandi dorsalis | reverse complement strand
AAACTCCCCAGATCTCTTCGGGTACACCCCACCTTTCATGTGAGCAAGGTCCGGCCTGTGAAGAATAGTCCGCTGGTCCCTCCCACCAGACCCCCTCCTCCACCCAGGTTCGTCGACGGGGGCCCTGTTTATACGGTGAAGAAGCTGTTGGCTGTTCGCCGCAGGGGCCGGGGATTCCAGTATTTGGTCGACTGGGAGGGTTACGGGCCGGAGGAGAGGTCGTGGGTGTCCGCTGGTAACATCTTGGACTCTTCCCTCATCCGGGACTTCCATCGTGACCACCCTCATGACCCTGGGCCGTCGGGGGTCGGCCGTAGAGGGGGGGGTACTGTCAGGTCCTGTTAAGTTTAGTTTTTTCCACTTCCTGTTTTATTTTGTTTGGATTCCCTCACTTCCTGCTTGTGTTCTCAGTGTCTTTACTCCCTGTGTGTGTGAGATTGTTCATTGCCTTCACCTGTGTCTCATTATCCCCTGCTCCTGTGTGTATTTATACCCCTCCTCTCCCAGTGTGTCTTTGTCAGATCGTCTGCGTGTTTTGTCCCAGCGTTCCGGCTCTGTTTCCCTGTGTTTTGATCCCTCGTGTTATACTGAAGATTCCGATTCCTGGTTCCTGTCTTTTGCCTACTGATTTTGTACTTCTGCCTGGTTTGACT
>NW_019525551.1:1045632-1075317 GCF_002814215.2 Seriola lalandi dorsalis | reverse complement strand
AGGAGTTAGCTCTCCTGTGTTGGGCCATGCGTTTGTGCAGTGGTTGTTTCGTTTCTCCAATGTAGAGGTCATTGCATTCCTCGTTACACTGGACTGCATACACCAGTTTGCTTTTGCGGGTGTGTGGTGTTCTGTCTTTGGGGTGTACCAACCTCTGTCTGAGTGTGTTGCTGGGTTTGAAATACACAGGGATACGGTGTTTGTTGAAGATCCTCCTGAGTTTTTCTGATGCTCCAGACACATATGGACACATTTACATCTCAAGGAGATGTAAATGTCTATGTTAAAATAGAGAGGGACATCATCTTGTAGTACTGGGTCAAGCTGGAACAACTGATGGCTATGTGGCAGTTTGCCACAACTCAGTATTCGCATTTCCTCTTTTAAGGCATCTTTCTGTGCCAATTTCACAAGCACAAGACTAGCCTTTCGTCTGTCTTCAACGGTTATGGGCTCTGATGTTTTGTTTCTTTTCACTAGTCGCTGGATCCTAATAACATTCAATGCTGTATTCCAATTGTCCTCTTTTATAACATTGATTTTTAGTATATGTGTCGTTTTGACTTCAGGATCGCTCACTATAAGCTCTGGAGTTGTTTTAGGTGTAATGATCTTTCTTTCCCACAGAAACTTGGGTCCAGTAAATCAGTTTGAATTGATCAACTCTGCCACCTTGAGGCCTCTGGAGGCGTGATCCACCGGATTTTGATCAGTATCAATGTAGTGCCACTGTGCTGGGTCAGTTGCTTCTCTGATTCTTTGTACTCGATTTGCAATGAAAACATGAAACCTTGCTTGAAAGACTGCTTGTGAGTCTGTCCAAAAGTACTCTTCAATTTGAAGCTCCAACTCCTCCCTTAACATGCTGCTGACTGCTGAGGAAACCACTGCAGCTGTTAACTCTAGCCTTGGTATGGTTACAACCTGCCGCAACGGGGCAGGCAACCCAGGCAATTGCTGCGATTCTGCGACCTATATGTAAGAGCTGTTGGACTTTTTTTGTGTCATTTGTGGTCACCAGTAAACCAAGAGCTCTGAAACCAATCATTGTGTGACTGATTCTGTTCTCTCTCCCGCTTGCACTTCAATCCGGCTGGCCTTCATCCTGGTTGTAAGGGTTCATCACCATCCAAACCTTACAGTTACATTATAAAAAAGTAGTGCTGCCAGCCAGCCTGCCACTTTATCCCAAACTCCCAGTCATCCACCAAGCACCAAATAAGTTTACTGCACATTAAAATCCGTGCAAAGTGAATTCAGCCATTTTCTTCTAAACACATTCATAGCCACACAATAAGTTAGTCCTTTGCTGCCAATGCCAATGATATTTTCTCCCAGAATAAAGCATTTGTTGTCAAATGTTAAAACTGATACCAGCATCAATTCTGCTGTCAGTTTAGTCTGTCTAAACTGGTGCTAATTTGTATTTGGAATTGTTTTTTAAATAAAGTATATCCTATCCTATCCTATCCTATCCTTTCCTATCCTATCTATCCTATCTATCCTATCCTATCCTATCCTATCCTATCCTATCTATCCATACATTTTCTGCTATAGCCTAAATGTTACATTAAATAAAATGTTAACATGAAGCATTAAAGTTGTTACTGCAAACGGATGTTCATTAATTATTCCATACAGATCTCAAATGTTGTGTTTGTGTAGCATGCACAGTTCTTTACTTTACTTTACGCAAGCCAACCAAATACATTGTGCTCTTTTCTTTTTTCTTCCTCAAGGTGCTCTGTTGAAGTTTTTTGGCCCACAACAACAACAGCAGCCGCAGAAAAGTAGGAAATTATTTAGTTTCCTTTTTAAAGTTAAGATTACAGTGACTTGCTCTCCCATTTAAAATATATCATGGGATCTATCTGATTTAATATGACTACACAAATATCTTTCTTAAACAATTGTTTCTTATACTATTTTTGTTCTAGCAATATCAACCTCAAATCATGAGGGGTACCTTGAGGAAGATGAGCAGGACATGATGGCAATTTCTTGCAGCAGCAGCATGGCAGCACCTTTACAATTTGAGGCCACACCGCATCTTTCCGTCACAACCTCTTAACCGCCCCATGACACCACATCACCAGAAGGTACTCAAATACTATCAAATCATATCATATCAGATGATCCTGCGCTGTGGCCAAAAGCCATCGACGACAATGCTCGGTGTCAAATTGTGAGAAAAGGACCACTCCAAATAACAGACATGGACTTCCCCCAAAATTCAGAAAACCCACCTCAGAGATTCACCAAAGAAAATTACAAAATGACTATAAGAAATGGTGAGAAGATCCAACATTCATGGTTAATGTACTCTGTCAGCACAGACACAGTATTTTGTTTCTCTTGCACTATTTTTGGAAAGCGTGACAGCGCTTTAAGCAGTATTGGCTACTGTGCATGGAAGAACCTAGCTCATCACCTCAAAGAACATGAATATTCAAAAATGCAATGTGAGAATATGAGAAGCTGGCATAACCTGCAGAAGAGATTGCAGACTAGGACAACCATAGACCAAACCCATCAGAATTTGTTGCAGATTGAGATTGAGCATTGGAAAGGTGTCATCAGAAAAGCATCACAATGGGAATTTCCTCCCCTTAGTGGAACTGATGGCACAGTCCAACCCAGTGCTGAGTGAGCACATTAGACGAATTCAAAACAAAGAAACAAAGGTAAGCTATTTGAGTGGGGTCATTCAAAATGAAATAATAACCCTTGTTGGAGACAAAACTCTTCAAGAGATAGTGAGAAGAGTGACAAAAGCGAAGTACTTCTTTGTCCTCATGGACTGCACACCTGACATCAGTCACAAAGAACAACTTTCCATTGTTCTGAGGACTGTGAATTGTGAACCATCAGTTGGTGTCTCTATTGCTGAGCATTTCATTGGTGAAGGAGCTTTTGCTGTTTGGAGAAAAAAACTCTCACCCCCATGGGGTGAGTGCCGTGTTCAAAATACTCAAAAGACCAGTGAATGTCCACACCAAAGAATTTAGTTCAAATTGTTTAGTGAATCTTTTCAGCAAGCAATGAACAATTACAGAATTCTGGATCAGATGTGCCTTTTCCTAACCAATAACAAGTGTTGGTCAGTCCACAGTCTGACAACCTAACTTTCCCTGATCCAGTGTATTTATACAAGTACAAACAAAGAAACGTGCGTGGGCGTTTTGTCGTCTTCTGATTGGCTCTGCTGGCTTCCTCCTTCCCTTCTGACTCCGACCTCAAGTGTAACCTAAAGCTCAGCACGCTCAAAGGAAGACAGTTAATGTATACATATAAATTACCAATTATCTACCTCTGTTACCTCCGGCTGCCCCCCTGCACATGGCCATAGGGTGATCTTTATCAGTGGTTGTAAATAGTTTCCCTGAGGCAGATGTTTAAACGACCACTCACCCTTAGCACCTAAATATCCACTAGTATAAATCATTAAACAGTTTTAACTTTAATAGTCTGAAATACTACAACATTGGATTCATTGACATTGAGGACACAACTGGTAGGGGTCTGACTGAAACTCTGCTGGAACATCTGCAGAAACATAACCTAAATATTTCTGACTGGCATGGCCAGTCATATGACAATGGGAGCAACATGATGGGACAAAAAACAAGGTGTTCAGGCAGGAATCTTGCAGAATAACAGCAAGGCATTGTGTGTCCCCTGCAGCAGTCACACTCTCAGTCTGGTTTTGGCAGATGCTGCAAAGTCATCAGTCCTGTCTATCTCGTTTTTTGGTGTGCTGCAAAGACTCTACAATCTCTTCAGTTCATCTGTACAACGCTGGGCAATTCTGAAGGAGCATGTAAAGCAGTTGTCTCTTAAACCTTTGTCCACAACAAGATGGGAGGCTCGTATTGAAAGTGTAAGGCTTTGAGATACCAACTGCCACAGATTCTCCAAGCACTGTCGGCTCTCCACACATTGGCAGTTGCAATTCCTTGTTTGTTTGTTTTTTTGCTTGGTTGCGTTTTTATCATTCTGAAAATTTTGCACATTTCAGTTATGTTTGTTTTTCTGTTATTTATATATTGTATGTATAGTTTGCATTCAGATAGTTATGTTATTTATTAATTATTTTATATGTTAATTGTTTAATAAAAGATTTCTTAACTGATCCGTAGTCCTGGACTTCATTTATCATGATCCTGGGGGGCCCCGTGGTCCTTCTTGCCTAGGGCCCCCAGGGGGTCTAGAAACACCCCTGGTTACAACCTTTGTGGGTGCAACCCTCCCCTTGCCTATGACTAAGGAGCAATGCACCTTATCATTTCACCACTCGGATATATGAGCACTGACCGTAACCATAGCTACTTGCATCCGAAAAGTGATGCAGCTCGATTCTCTGAACCTTCCCTATGTTTTCAGGGGCAAAGCATTTTGGAATCTGGAGTTTTTGCAGATTCTCTAGATCATTCAGCCAGTTTTCCCACTGTGGCTGTAATTCTCTGGGCAGTGGTTCATCCCATCCTATGCCCTTTTGGCACATTTCTTGAAGCACTTTCTTTTCATGTAGGAGAAAGGGAGCCAGGAAGCCTAGTGGGTCAAACACAGAGGCTACAGTTGAGAGAATTCCTCGCCGTGTTGCTGGTTTATCATCCAGTGCTACTTTAAAGGAGAAGGTGTCAATGTTCACACTCCACTTTACTCCCAACACAGTCTGGACAGGTAGGTCATCATGGCTGAGATTAACATCCTCTACTCCACTTGCTTGTTCACTGTCAGGAATTGACTCCAAGACTTCTCTGTTGTTGGAGATGAACTTGTGGAGGTGCAGTCTCCCTTTTGCATACACAATTTGTGCTTCTCTCACCAGTTTGATGACTGTATCTACAGATTCTACACTGATGAGGCCATCATCAATGTAGAAGTTCTTTCTGATGAAGTTGGCTGCTGATGGAAACTCCTTTTCATTCTGGCTTGCCAAATACTTGATTCCATAGTTGGTACAGCCAGGGGAGGATGCTGCTCCAGACAAATGGACTTTCATGCGATATTCTTTTGGTTTTGAATCTGTATTCTTGTTTTCCCACCAAAGGAATCACAAGTAATCTTTGTCTTCTTGGCTTACATGGAACCTGTGGAACATTTTTTCCACATAATAGATGACTGCAACTGGATGCTTGCGGAATCTGCAGAGCACGCCTGTCAGACCATTTGTGAGATCAGGACCAGTTAGTAAGTGAACATTCAGAGCTGCGCCATCATACTTAGCAGAGCAGTCAAACACAACCCTAATTTTCCCTGGTTTTCTTTGGTGATAGACCCCTTGGTGTGGAATGTACCATACATTTCCTGTTTTAGGTTGGCCTTAAGCTTTGCTTCACCACCCTTCAAGACACCATCCATAAATTTAACATAGTCATCCTTGAATTTGAGATTTTTCTCAAGTTTCCTTTACAAGTGCTTGAATCGCACAAGAGCTAGTTGCTTATTTTCTGGTAGTTGTGGGCGTGTCTTAAAGGGGAGAGCCATTTCCAGGTGCCCATCCATATTCTGATGTATTCTTTCATTCAGTAATTGCATGAACTGTATGTCATCTTGTGATATGCTCTTTTCCCCAGGATTTGTATCCTTGAAATCGGACTCAAGGACACTGATGACAGTGTTCGGTGTCAATGATGGAAGTTCCTTGACAAATACACGATGACACAGACCTGTCACTTTTGTTGACTTTACAACCTGAGGGGAGCTGCCAACAATGCTCCATCCCAAATCAGTCTTGATGGCATATGGCTCCTCATCACTTCCTGTGATGACATATCGTAATGCCAACGCTCTGGAGCAGTTATATCCTATCACGAGTCTGACCTCACAATCTAGCAGCTCTGGTATTTCCTGTGCTATTCTATTCCATTCATTCTCTGGTGTATGCAGTAGGCAAGTTGATAAAGCTTTGAGAGGTAAAACCTCTAACTCTGAGCCCATTAACCTTTTCACTCTGAACAATGGAATCTTTTCCCATTATAGTGATAAGCTTTAACTTAACTGGCTCCAAAGCTGCTCCCATCTTCTCACATACTTGTGTAACATGCTGTTACTCTGTGTATCTAGTAGGGCATATGCTAAGGTCTCTTTTTTAGGGGTCATGACTAATGAAATCCATACAGCAGTGGCAGCTGGCCAGTAAGGGGCGCTAGGGCGCCGCCCTCCCTGATGGAAAGTGATTTTTACATTTTTTTATTTTTCTTATTTTTTCCAAAATAATCATTTAAAATAAATAATTACTGCTTATTATAAAAAGAAATGTGTTTTGAATGATCAAGAACGAGCCATATATATAATATAAACCATTATTTACGGGGTAATTTGTGTCCATGGTCATTTCCCCTCCGCCCCAGCACTGCAGCACCTCAGCCAATGGGAGACTGTTGCTGAGACAAAAAAACACATAGCAACGGGTAATTTAGCCAATTAGCGTCATCAAATTTGATCAGCTTGGGGCACTGAAAATATCGCCCCAAGCCTATAAGTATCCTAGGAACCAGAAATAAGTGTGGGAAATCAAGATGGCGGCATCAAGTAGACAAGACCAAGAACACACAGGACTTCAGCTCCCCGTAAATTCTGTAAAATCGCTCTTGCTAAACCACTTCGAAAGGAGAACTTTAGGGGAAAAACTTTGTGTTAAAGAACTTGGACCTGAGAAGCCCGGTCTGAATTTAACACAGCAGACACAGGAGAAAGGTAAAACTCACCGGAGGAGCTTCTCTCTGAATTGGTATGACAGGAAGGCTTGGCTAACTGGATGTAGTTTTGCAAATTCAATATTCTGCTTCCCGTGACAGATATTACATGGACTGTAACAGGAGTTAGAGACCTAAAACATTTATCAGAGCGGATTAAAAAACATGAATGCTCGAAGGTGCACATGAACAACGCCATCAAGCTAGCCATGCTAGGCAGGACTAGCATAGCTGCGCAGCTGGATGAAGGACACAGGATTGTGGTGAGAAAACACAATAAAGAGGTGGATAAAATTAGACATGTTTTATCAAAGATCATTGATTGTGTGAAATTCTGTGGAGCTTTTGAGTTGGCATTGCAATGCCACGATGAGACAGCATCGTCCGACAACCCCAGCATTTTTCAGGGATTAGTCGACCTTGTGGCCTCGCTGGATGGTGTGTTAGAGGAGCACCTGAAGACCACCACTGTCTTTAAAGGCACCTCAAAGACAGTTCAAAACTAACTTTTGGACAGGATGCTGACTGTTCTTCGAGACTGCATTCTAGAGGATATAAAAAGGGCAGATTATCTGGCTATTCAGGCAGATGAAACAACAGACACTGCCACTCATTGTCAGCTGGTGCTTGTGCTATGTTACATTGACAGCCTCAATAAAGTCCGAGAGCATATTTATGAGTTCATCCAGCTTCCAAACGCGACCGCTGACACAGTCGCCACTGCGGTGTTGGAAAGGCTGAAGACTATTCTTCCTTAAGAACAACAGGGAAAACAAATCGCCCAGGTCTATGACAGAGCTGCCGTGATGAAAGGAGCCACAGGTGGCGTGCAGCGCAATGTTCAAGACATGTACTACGTTCACTGCTGTGCTCATCAGCTGAACCTGATAATGCAGCAGGCAACATCCCACATCACCAAGGTCGGTGCTTTATTTTCAGATCTGGGTGGATTTGCTGCTTTTTTCTCCAGGTCATCCAAGTGAACTGCTGTGCTTGATCAAGTGGTGGCACACAGACTTCCAACAACAAGGTGGAACCTTCACACTCGTGCTGTTAACACCATTTATGAGCACAAGGATGACCTCCTGAAGTGTTTTCAGACCACCAGAGAGAAAGGTGAATTTGATGCAACAACTGTGAGAGAGGCTGGGGGTTTTGAGAGAATGCTGGAAGATGAAGATTTTTTTCTTTTCCTTGCATTTTTTCACAAGATCTAGGAACATCGACTCTGTCTACATCACAGGAGTCATTCAGAGGTTCACCTACAGGATACAAGCTATCAGGTAGGCTATGTCATCTTTCACATTGACTAATATACATGTCTGAACACAGTAGAATAACTCATAATTTTAATAATAATAACTAAGCCATTTTTCACAGTTTTACATACAATGAATCCAGTTGGGATAAGCTAGTAGAAATGTATTAATGTAGTGACAATACACAGTGCTGGACTAATTTTATATCTCCAGCAGGTTGGTTTCTGAAGCCGTAATTGTGCAGAGTGACTTATGTATCTTCTGTTTTGTATCAGGGACTCCGTTCCTCCATCTGTGCAGCAGCCATCCACGAAGAACGGTCAAGAGGAGCAGCACCGGCAACGGTTAGCTACAGAGGTAATATGTAACATTGTTCAAGACATGAAGTGTTTTACCTTCAGCATCTTTATTGGTCTTCAATTCTTGTATAATTATAACAGTTAGTCTACGCATTTTAATATTTTGAACTATTCACCACACAGCTACTGAAGAAAGCAAACACGCCGAAATGTTCAGATGTAGTTTTTTCATATTTATGATATTTAACAATAACTTTGTTATGCCCCAGTCTAGGGGGGCCTAGGACACAACATGGATTGGCCCCATCCTCCCCAAGTCCCAAGTAGCCACAACGAAGATTAGTTTGAATATAAAGAAAATGATTATTTACATAAAAGTTTCTAATGAACATATAGAAAATAAATATTGAGTTTAGGCTTCAGGGTGGACTAAGGCCAACATAATAAACATAATCACTCTGTCTGGAAAATAAACAACTTACCTAACCAAAGGAAAACAAATAAGAACCAACTCACCTCCATAACTAAATAAACAGGAAAAAACCAGAGAAACAAAACTGGCAGGCCACCCTTACTACTCAAATGAAACAACGAACTACACAGAACTGAATCGCTGCAACGGTGTGGCCAGTTGGGAGAAGAGGAGAACGAGAGTGAGCCGGTGGCCATCTTGGCTCCTTATATACCAGGTGATCGGGATGCAGCCAATCACTGACCAGGGCGCAGAGCCTTTCCCCCAATGACGGCGCGGCTGCGGCACACACCTATTTGTATACAAATAAGAAAACAGGAACACAGGGCACACACACGCATATACAACAAACCACCTACAATAATATGACCACAGTCATAACAACTTCTACTTGTTTTAGCTTGTAAGGAGATACTAATGATGATACTAATGGTGAGATATGAAAATTTAATTCTACTGTTTATTACGTGTAGTGACCTTTTTTTTAAAATGATGCATCATTTCATAGATATGTGATACCATTCTGAGGCATGTCTTTCACCAAGCACCTCATCAGTGCCACTCTGCTGCAAGGAGACTTGTTCCCCCAACACAGTGTAAAGTTCCCGGATTCAGTGCTGGAAACCACTGTGGAAGCCTGCCCCACACTAACCAAGGCCAAACAGAATACCGAATTGTCCCTGGTGTATGAAAATGAAGAGTTCAAGGCTTACAGTGGTGCACTGGCTCTCTTCCAGGTTTTCATGGAAAACAACCTCCAGGACACATTCAGCGAGACTGTAAGTCTTCTTAAGATTCTCATCACCACACCGATGACTACAGCAGAATCAGAGAGGTGCTTCTCTACTTTAAAGAGGATAAAAACATTCCTTAGGAGAACCATGGCACAAGACCGTCTGAACGCACTGGCTATGTTCTCCATGGAGAAAAACCTGATACAGAACATTCCTGACTTTAACACCAAAGTCACTGAGAAGTTTGCTCCTCAGAAAGACAGAAGAGCAAAGTTGATATTCAGAGCACTCACTCCCTCACTCACTCACACACACTCAAACTCACTCAATCACACAAAAAAACACACATATACAACTCAGTATTTGCACACAGTCCCCAGGTTTCAAGGGAGTGAGACATAAATACTGGTTAGACTCCAATTGGTACATTTTATGTTCCTATGCCAGTTTTTCTGTGTATAGTTAACTTTAATCACCATCCACCTGTAAATATTATAATAATATACCATTATTTTGTAATTTTGTATTAAGAGTATTCACTAATGTATTTAATCCAATTACTACATTTTATGTTCCTATGACACAGTTTTTCTTTGTATATAGTTATTTTTAATCATCATTCAACTGTAAATGTCTCTCAAGAACTTTAATTTTGTATTAAGAGTATTCACTAATATACATCTCATATCATTGTCATTATCTGTCAAACTGTTGATTTCTAAAGGGCAAGTAAATAATTATTGTTTATCCCTTAAACAATGGTATCTTTTGGTTTGGGTTCTTTTATTGGGATAGTTACCGAAAGCTTCTGGCACATACAGCCCCACCTAGAATATTTTTCACCAGCCGCCACTGCCATACAGGCACCAGAGGTGGGTAGTAACGCGCTACATTTACTCCGTTACATTTACTTGAGTAACTTTTTGGATAAATTGTAGTTCTAAGAGTAGTTTTAATGCAACATACTTTTTACTTTTACTTGAGTATATTTGTGAAGAAGCGGTACTTTTACTCAGTTCCATTTATCTACATTACGCTCGCTACTCGCTACATATTTTTATCGATCTGTTAATGCACGCTTTGTTTGTTTTGGTTTGTCAGAGACCTCCAAAGTAGGATCCATCGCATGACTGCGTTTCACCAATCAGATGCAGTCACTGGTGACGTTTGACTCCGTTTCACCAATCAAACAGAGCCAGGCGGTCACATGACTAACTGCACACAAACTCTCAGCGGCAAACACCGGCAGCAAAGAAGCAGAACACAATGGCAGAGACACACACGAGCGCTTCGCGACAACCCGAAGAGGAAGAACACCCCCGGCCTCACTTAAAATCGATGTTCACGCTTCAGACAACCAAAAAACTATCAGATGTACATAGTGTGGGGAAATTTATTAACGCACTGCAGCCTCATAGACAGACAGATAAATACACACACACACACACACACACACACACAGACAGAGCCACAGATTGATACAAACACACAGTCAGTGAACAGCAAAGCAGAGGGATAATTCATGACGTCTTTTGTAGTAGATGGTATTATAGTGTACAAGTTTTCCAAATGAAGATGTGTGTATATGAATCCATGTAATGTTGTTTTTATTTAAGTTTATATTGTATCCGTGACAAATTATAGGCTAGAGTTAGGAGCACATCAAAAACCAGCAGCTTGGAAGGCTATACAGTAGAAAGGAAAAAAATATGTTCAGACCTAATTCTTTTGAAAACACTTTCTCTTGCCACAGGCCTTGACTACATCAAAAATCACCTGGACACTGACTTGGAGATGGATGATGCTCCCACAAACAGTAGTCACTCTAATGAAGACGACTTCTTTGCATCGCTGAGTGCAGGACAATCAAAAACAGGAGAGCTGGAGAGGTACCTTTCATGTCCATCCACTGGAGGTATGGATCTCTTGCATTCCTTTCCTCAAATCAAGAGCCAGCTGCTTTTGAAGCTGAATAGTCACTGAACTGAGTGATTCTGAGTGAACATGCAAAACTTCACATACACACACTCACACATGCTCACACATGCACACACACTCACACACGCACACACACTCACACACGCACACACACTCACACACGCACACACACGCACGCATGCATACAAACACCAATCAGAAGTGCACAGTGTGTTCCCAGGTGCGGCCCACACCTATCAGAGTTTATAGTTTGCGTAAAGGCTAACTTGTTCTTTTCCTTTGTAATCTCTGCCTACTGAGCCTATTGTGCTGTTAGTAAGTTATTGTGGCTCAATTTGCCTTAATTTATTTTAATTTAATGTATTATTATTTAATTTATTATTGTTTTAGTTGCTTAAGAGATATTCTTGGCTCTGAATTTGTTCATTGCTATTTTTATGTTTTTGTGCATTATTTGTTGCCGTCATCATTAAACGAACAGGTTACTCATCAGTTACTCAGCACTTCAGTAGTTTTTTGACAACATACTTTTTATTTTAACTCAAGTAAATATTTGGGTGACTACTCTTTACTTTTACTTGAGTAATAAAATTCTAAAGTAGCAGTAGCCTACTCTTACAGGCACTCCCACCATCACTTCTATTTATGCAGCAAGAAAAGGAAGATGTGTTTTCTTCTGCTTGCACAGCATGAGAAGATGTGTCCGCAGGAGTGGAGTTGGATGATGTTTCTTACATATGCAACAAGTAGCTTTATTCTTGCACTCCTTTGAATTGTGCCCTCTTCTAAGACAGCCAAAGCTCAGGTTTTTGTTGAATATTAACTTTTTCTTTTCCTCCACAGGCTTATTGGTGAATGTCTGGCATTTGTGGATGGAGTGACTTTCTCCACAGCACATGCATTTCACTGGATATGAAAATGGAAATGAAGGATTTACTTTCTTCGATCCATTTGCATCATTTGAGCTGTTCTCCACAGGACAGTGTGTTTTCATCATTGTGTTTGATTTATCTGACTCTTTCATATTTGTGAACACGTTAGCTTTTGGGCGCTTTATGTCTCTGGATGGCTTTTCTTCAGTAGACTTCAACACCTGAAAGGATGTTACAGGATTGCATGCAATTTCTGCCACTTGAACCATAAACTTGGTAAACTCCTTGAAGGCAGGGTATTCGTCTGTTTCTCATAACTGCTTTTTTACATGAGGATTCCAGCGAGATGTCACCCAATCCGGGAGTTTTTGGAGCATCTTCTGATTTTCTTCACAGTCATTTAATACTTTTCATTGTTGCAAGCCATCAGGAAATCACTGAATTGTCTCAATTTAACAGAATCTCTTGAGCAAATCTTTGGTCAGTTATTCAGTTTTGGCTGGATTACAAAGGGGTGGCCATATCGAGCATTCAGAGCCCATGCTTGGTTGTAAGCCTCATCGTCTTTCCTAAAGAAGCTTCCTTCCAGTACAGATCGTGCTTCACCACTGATGTATTTTTAGTAGGTAGAAAACAACCTGTCAGCTGAATTTGTGCATCACTGTTCTATCAATGCCTTGAAACTTGTGTTCCACTCTAGGAACATGAGTGGGTCTCCTGAGAAGACTGGGGGCTCAGGTGTAGGAAGTCTAGTCAGAGCCATTGTGTCATGTAGGGCTTGTACCAATGAAGCTTCTTTGTTAGTATAGTTCATTTGTTCATAGTTACTGTTCTGACATGTTTGTTCTTCTTTAAATTCTTTGTTTTTATTAGGTACTGGAGAACAACTGGTTATCTCAGTGCAAGCTGTTTTACCTTTTCCACATGTTTCTCCTGAGCCAGCTTCAGAGTAAGCTTAAGTTTAGCAGCTATTACTGTTACTATTACTAAGATCTCTCTGATTTTCCAGTCTTTTCAGTTCTTGACTTTGTGCAGCAATCGCCTCCTCCATCTCCATTTCAGCCTTTTTAGCAGCAAGTTGTGCAACACAGTCTGCTCTTTTTGCTCTGATGCAAATGGGGCATACTGAGGCAGAGGGGACCATGGACCTGCTGATCTCCCTGCCCCAAATTGTCGATCTCAACCCGCTGCCGCCGCGATGCCACTAAGCACTCCACAAAATTCAACCCCCTCAGGAAAATCCTCACTGCCACACACTCCCCAACGGCGGATCCGACTCGGAAATTGATCTTTCTCAGGTAACACAAATAAGGAATAGACAATCAGAGAACAAAAAAGTAAAGCAAAAAAACACACAAGATCCCAGTAATTACGTTTTTCAGCTCACCTTCTCAATGACTAATTCTCTCGCTCAATGCCCGTGGGTTCCGCAGCAGAGAAAAACTGGACTATCTGGTCCAAAATGTTAAATATGATACTTTGATATTACAAGAGATAAAATGGGACAATGACATCATAAATCATGTTACCAAACCGTGGAGGGGGAAGGTGCATTATGCCAATGGGACAAATCTAGCATGTGGAGTGGCAACATAATAAGAGAAAATAGAATTGAAAAAACAGATTGTATTTATTGTGACATTTCAGGAAAACTTGGATGTATCGGAAAATTCTAAATGTTACAGAATAATCAGTGTATATGGCCCAAATGAAGAAAAAGAAAAGACAGTTTCTTTTAAACAAATTGAAAAATGGTGTGATAAAGAAAGTTTGGTTATAGGAAATTTTAATGTAACACTTAACAAATTGGATGTGTCAGCAAACAATGTATTTAAGGAAGACGCAAGCAGGAAAATATTATATAACATTATGAAAGATAATATTCTGATAGAAATATGGAAAATCACACAAACAAACAAAAGAGAATATTCAAGGAGGCAGGTAGTATAAGGAAAACTAAAACAATCTAGGATAGGTCTGTGCTTAGCTACTCCTGGCTGTAGTGTAGCCAATAGCTGGAGTGATCACTCCTTTTTAGAGGTAAAATTGAAGGAGCCCAGGGCATCCAGAAATAGAGGACCCTTGTGCCTCAACAGTTGCCTTCTGGAAGAAGAAAAATTCAGAATAAAAATCAATAAATTATTACAATCAATGTCGGAGGAATTACCATTTACAAATGATGTATTAGAGTGGTGGGAGGGAGCCAAACTGAGAATCAAAAGAGCATGTATTAACTATAGCAAACAGAAAAACTGGTTAGAAAACAAAGAAGAAAGGGAAAAAAGATAAGGAAATAATTAAGAAAAATAGAGAAAAGAGAGAAAATCCTGACCATGATATAAGTGAGTATGTCAATTTGAAAAATACATTAGATCAATATGAAATAAAGACAGGGGACAGGGGGGTATTATCAGAAGCAGGGCCAAACATATCACAGAGGGAAAAAAGTGTACAGCATACTTTTTAGGTTTAGAAAAAAAGAAGCAAGGGAAAACATTCATCAAGGAATTAAGGAGAAATGAAGGTAGAACAGTAACAGAAACTGTTTATGAGGTGAAAGGATAGGGCTAGCTTCCTTTAGGTTTTACCAGTAAGCCAGATAGTGTATCGGTCAGGACATATGTTACGTTAGGACGTAATTCTTGATCAATCTGCTTCAGGGTCCAGCAGGGTTTATTGTTGAATACTCAGTATTGCCACCAGTCTTGAATAACAGTAAATCACCATCAGACACTGGTGTCTTAGCAGCAACAGAACAGAATAATTACTGTGAATTATTAAAGAAATGTCCATATTATATGTGTACCAAATACCCTGCTAATATCCTTTCTGTTATGAACTACATGAATAAGAAAGGCAAGGCCTTTAACATAACTTCAGTTTAGGATTACAAAAGTACAAGTACAAGGGGAGTCGAGTGGCGTAGTGGATTGAGCAGGCGCCCCAAATTTAGAAGCTACAGTCCTCGCTGCAGCAGGCCCTGGTTCGAATCCCGCATCGGACAGCCCTTTACTACATGTCATTCCCCCTCTCTCTGCCTCGCCATTTCCTGTTTCTGTCTACTATCCTGTCCAATAAAGGCTAAAAAAAAAAGTAAGAGGACAATATTAATAGTGACCCAGACTTACAATATACAAATGAGAAAATGATAATATTCAGAGAAATAAATAGCATTTATAATGAACCGGGTAGTAGTTCAATGGCAACACTCACTGATCAAACACAGCATTACACAATGGCGTACACACAAGCCCCCCCCTGCATTGTCAACCGTTCCCTGCAGCATTAGTGCTACCAATTCACCTTAAACATGTAAAAAACGGCAACAGCCAACGTATACTTTCTCTCTTTCTCTTTCTTTAAACCATAACCATATATACTCAATTTTCACATATGATTGAAACTTATACTCAATATCATAAACACATATCTCTAGTCATACTAATTTCACTTCTCTCTTTCACAGGTTTACAGGTAAGTAATGATTTAGCTACTGTGATTTACTGTAATTATCCTTATAAATGTACTCTCCGAACCTGTAGTAAACAGCATCAATTAACAGTGCATCTTGTAAACTCTTATTTTGAAAACACCATGTATGTAGACACATTTTCAATCCAATAACTGTCAGAATTGCCTTGTATGTATTTTTCAATTATGTTTTTAGTAGTGTAAGATAGTGTTATATAACCAAAGGTCTTTGGGGTTTTACCAAAACAGGCTAAGATACTGTTAAAATACTTTTTAAACATTAAAGGTCTGTTAAATATACAAGAAATCTATGTAAAATTACATGTAAAAACTCAGTTTGTATTTGATATTACTGAAAATTAACAGTAGATTGTTGATATTTTAAACCCCCTACCGAGTTTTTCAACAGTTTTTTGACATTTTTCGTCGTCGTCTCCGTCGTCTTCCGCTCATCTGGATCCGGGTCGCAGGGGCAGCAGCCTCAGTTAAGAGGTCCAGACAGCCCTCTCCCCAGCCACTTCCACCAGCTCTTCCGGGAAAATCCCAAGGCGGTCCAAGGCCAGCCGAGAGATATAATCCTTCCAGCGTGTCCTTGGTCGGCCCGAGGCCTCCTTCCGGTGGGACATGCCCGAAACACCTGCCCAGGGTGGCGTCCGGAAGGCATCCTCACCAAATGCCCGAACCACCTCCACTGGCTCCTCTCGACATGGAGGAGCGGCGGTTCTACTCCGAGTCCCTCCCGGATGACCGAGCTCCTCACCCTATCTCTAAGGTTGAGCCCGGCCACCCTGCGGAGGAAACTCATTTCGGCCACTTGTATTCGCGACCTCGTTCCTTCGGTCATTACCAAAAGCTCATGACCATAGGTGAGGGTTGGAACGTAGATCGACCGGTAAATTGAGAGCTTCGCCTTCAGGCTTACCTCCATCTTCCCCACAACGGACCGATTCAGCGCCCGCATCACTGCTGACGCCGCCACAATCAGCCTGTCGATCTCCCGTTCCATCCTACCCTCACTCGTGAACAGGATCCCGAGATACTTAAACTCCACCTCAGGCAGGACCTCCCCCCCGACCCGGAGCGGGCAACCCGTTTCCAGCTGAGAACCATGGCCTCAGACTTGGAGGTGCTGATCTTCATCCCAGCCGCTTCACACTCGGCTGCGAACCGCCCAGGCGAGAGCTGAAGCGCGATGAATCTAAGAGGACCACATCATCTGCAAAAAGCAGAGACGAGATCCTCCCGCCACCGAACCCAAACCCCTTCACCAGGGAGGCCGCGCCTAGAAATTCTGTCCATGAAAGTTATGAACAGAACCAGTGACAAAGGGCAGCCCTGACGGAGTCCGACCCTCACCGGCAACAGGTCCAACTTACTGCCAGCTACGCGAACCAGACTCACACTCCTTTGGTACAAGGACTTAATGGCCGCTAACAAGGGGCCATCCACCCCATACTCCCGGAGCACTCCCCACAGGGAGCCCCTGGAGACACGGTCGTAAGCCTTCTCCAAATCCACAAAACACATGTGGACTGGATTGGCAAACTCCCATGCTCCCTCCAGCACCCTAGCAAGGGTAAAGAGCTGGTCCACAGTTCCACGTCCAGGACAAAAACCACATTGCTCCTCCTCGATCTGAGGTTCGACTACCGACCGGACCCTCTTTTCCAGTACCCTGGCATAGACCTTACCAGGGAGGCTGAGGAGTGTAATTTCCCGGTAGTTGGAACACACCCTCTGGTCACCCCTCTTAAAGATGGGGACCACCACCCCCGTTTGCCACTCCAGAGACACTGCCACCGATGTCCACCCAGGGTGGATCTCATCAACCCCCGGGGCTCCGCCACCGCACAGTTGTTTCACTACCTCGGTGACTTCTGCCCCGGAGATTAGACCATCCATCCCCATGTCTCTTGACTCTGTTTCCTCCACGGAATACGTGTTGGTGGGATTGAGGAGCTCCTCAAAGTATTCCTTCCACCATCCGACTATACCCTCAGTTGACGTCAGTAGCTCCCCGCCCCCACTGTAAACGGTGTGAGCGAGTTGCCGCCTTCCTCCCCTGAGCCGATCAATAGTCTTCCTCCATAGTCTCACCGAACTTCTCCCACGCCCGAGTTTTTGCCTCAGCAAATGCCATGGCTGCGCTCCGCTTGGCCCTCCGCTTGGCCCTCCGGTACCAGTCAGCTGATTCCGGAGACCCACAGGCCAACCACGCCCTGTAGGCCTCCTTCTTTAGCCTGACGGCTTCCCCCACCTCTGATGTCCACCAGCGGGTACGGCGGTTTACCGCCACGACTGGCCCCAGCTACCCTGCGGCCGCAGCTTGCAAAAGCCGCCTCAAGAATGGCAGAGTGGAACAAGGCCCATTCGGACTCAATGTCCCCCAACGCCCTCGGGACGCGATCGAAAGTCTGCCGGAGGCGTGTGTTGAAAATCATCTTGACGAGTTCTTCCGCCAGGCTTTCCCAGCAGACCCTCACAACCCGTTTGGGCCTGCCAGGTCTGCGCGGCGTCTTCCCCTGCCATCTGATCCAACTCACCACCAGGTGGTGGTCAGTTGACAACTCTGCTCCTCTCTTCACCCGAGTGTCAAAAACATACGGCCGCAGGTCTGATGATACGACTACAAAGTCAATCATAGACCGGCGACCTAGGGTGTCCTGGTGCCATGTGCACCTATGGACGTCCTTATGTTTGAACATGGTGTTAGTTATGGCCAAACTGTGACTAGCACAGAATCCAATAATAACTGAACGCCACTCGGGTTCAGATCGGGCAGGCCGTTCCTCCCCACCACACCCCTCGAGGTCACGCTCTGAGCCACGTGAGCGTTGAAGTCTCCCAATAGGACAATGGAGTCCCCTTTCGGGGCATTTTCCAGCACCTGTCCCAAGGAGTCCAAGAGGGGCGGGTAGTCTGAACTGCTGTTCGGTCCATAGGCACCGACAACAGTCAGAACCCGATCCCCGACCCGGAGGCGCAGGGACGCAACCCTTTCGTCCACCGGGGTGAAACCCAACATACAGGCAGAGAGCCTGGGGGCCACCAAAAAGCCCACCCCGGCCCTCCGTCTCTCCCCTGGAGCAATTCCAGCAAAGAGGAAAGACCAGCCCCTCTCAAGGACTTGGGTTCCGGAGCCAACGCTGTGTGTTGAGGTGAGGCCGACTATATCTAGCCAGTATGGTTCAACCTCTTCCACAAGCTTCCGCTCTTTCCCCGCCAGAGAGGTGACGTTCCATGTTCCAAAAACCAGTTTCCGGAACCGAGGATCGGACCGCCAAGGACCCGCCTTGGTCTGCTGCCCAATCCACATTGCACCTGACCCCGCTGACTCTTCCTGCAGGTGGTGGGCCCACTGGGAGACGAACCCATGTAGGCGGTTCGGGCTGGGCCTGGCTGGGCCCCATGGGCTAAGGCCCGGCCACCAGGCGCTTGCCCGCAGGCCCCAGGCCTGGCTCCAGGGCGGGGCCCCAGTATCCCTCCGGGCCGGGTACACAGATTCTTAATCGTTCTGCTCATTGGGCTCTTCTGAACCGTTCTTCGTCTGGCCCCTTCACCTAGAACCAATCTGCCATGGGAGACCCTACCAGGGGCAAAATGCCCCCGACAACAATGCTCCTAGGGTTGTTAGGACTCTCAAACTCCTCCACCACGGTAAGGTGATGGTTCAAGGAGGAGATTTTTTGACATTTTTTGAAAGATACATCAAATGTATGGTATATCATTTTATTTTATTACATTTTATTATTATCATTTTTTTATGTAAACTTATGTAATAAAAACCAACTAATAACTGCAATTTTAAGCCCTATTATTTGTATTATAACAATGTTTGACCTTTCATTGTTTTTACACGTGTAAATATTCTTTATTAAACATTAAAAAGACAAAAAAAATATGGAAAATCTCATGTAAAATTAAAGATATAAACTGTATTTTAATAATGGAAAATTACTGTATTTTTATGAGATAGTTATTTTCTGTTATTTTACAGTATTTTTCTGGAGCCCCAGCTGTATATTGAATATACATATAACTTTTTTTACAGTGTGGATAAAAAACAGCGGCAAAAAAGGCATCAATTAACAGTGCATCTTGTAAACTCTTATTTTGAAAACACCATGTATGTAGACACATTTTCAACCCAATAACTGTCAGAATTGCCTTGTATGTATTTTTCAATGAAAAAAGTTTCTACTGTATCCATGTTTTATCGTCTATTGTTGTATGGAAAAGTAATCCATAAATTAGTGTTAAAAATGCCCGAGCTTTGTGCAGCAATAGGCTGTAATAACAAGAAAAACAGATCTGTCTTGTCTTTCCAAAAGGATGTAGAGAGGTAAGTCTATACAGGGATAGATTTTAATATTAGCTACTGTCATATTTCATGCCAGTTGCCTTGGCTTCAGGGAGGGGTTGAGGGGACAATGCCCACTTAGGAGACCGGAACTGTGTCCCATTTCATACCATTGGCGCTGCCTAAATCTTCTATGCGGTATCTTCTATATAGAGGATCTTTGGTCAAACTCAGATCGTTCTCTGCTTCCAGTATACTTCTGCATCATATACTGACTTCTTCTATGCCACTGACGTTAGCTACTGATGCCATGTTTTTGTAATGTCTAGATCACCCTCTGCTGACCATGCTGTGCTTAGCAGGGCTGTAGACTGACTGCACATCCCAGTTAAAGACCTGGTAACAGAATAATAATCGGATTCAAGAATTGTTTTAAAAGTCAAGATTAACAGTGTGCTGGCATTTTGGAGAAGGAGGGGGCTCACGCTGAGAGGCAAGGTGGTCGTTGTCAACTCCCTTGTGCTCTCAAAAATGAACCATATTTTAACGGGACATGCATGACCTGCCCAAAGAAATACAAACTTAAAAATCTTGTCGCGCACAAAATAATAAAAAATTAATTGACAAAGAAACAAAAAAACACGCTGTCAGGGTTTAAATAATAAAAAAAGTATTTACAAAGTGTTTTCCTTTGTTAAACAGGTAAAAACTGTAATAAAATGTCAACAGTTTTTTTTTGTAGTTCTATAATTTCATAAATGCAATAAACTATAGTTATTTTATATAAACTAACTATAAACTTATTAGTTAAACTAGTATTAACTATATATAAAACTTTAACATTGTGTTATCTTAATTTTAAGGGTTGAATAGGCTTTGCGGCTTCAGATGATTTTTATTTGTGGGAGAGAGGCCAAAAATGTCTCTTTTAATAGTAAAAGTTGCAGACCCCTGGTCTAGGCCCACCCTTCAGCCAGTCAACATTCAAGGGAAGGACATTTAGGTGGTGCACAGTTATAAATACTTAGGTGTGCACCTGGACAGTAAACTGGACTGGTCCCTGAACACAGATGCCATCTACAGGAAGGGGCAGAGCTGGCTCTTTTTCCTCAGGAAGCTCAGGTCCTTTGACGTCTGCAGTGAAATGCTGCACATTTTATCAGTCAATGGTGGCCAGTGTACTCTTCTGCTGCAGTCCACTGGGGCAGCAGCATGTCAGACATGAACACAAAGAGACTGGATAATTTGGTCAAAAAGGCTGGGTCTGTGCTTGGCAGGAGTCTGGACTCACTCAGGACTGTTGTGGAGAGACGCATGCAATGTAAGATGGAGGCCATCTTAGATAATACCAACCATCCTCTCCACAACATTCTGGCAGGACAGAGATGCAGCTACAGGTGCAGCAAATGTCTCATCTCACTGCACTGCAGAACAGAGAGGTTCAGGAGATCGTTTGTTCCCACTCCCATCAGGCTGTACAACACCTCAGCCAAACGAAGTGGACTAATCTAATTATTATTGTTTATTTATTATTAACTGGTTTTATTATTATCATTATTATTATTATTGTTATTATTGTTATTATTATCAACAATTAGCTAATGAACATATGAATTTCCCCTAGAGGATAAATAAAGTATCTATCTATCTATTTATGGAGCTGGCGGAGATAACACACAAGAGTATGGACGGAGGAACGCCAGGAGAGAGGAGCGTGCACGCAGAAGGAGAGGGGAGCAGGATCGCTGCTTCCGCCCTCCAGGGAATGCCTATCGGCTCCAGTTTAGACGGGGCAGTGGCAGACCTAGTGGAAACAGACATCGTGTTGTCGGAGGCTGAAGTGGGGCCCAGTGAGAAGTAATGTATTTTGGGCGCCAGGGCCAGGGGAAGATGATCACGCGTAATAACATGAAGCTGCAGCAACAGTCCAGGTCTGGTACCGAGAGCTCGGTTTTTACCAACCTCTGTATCTGACACAGATAGCTTCTTAGCCACCCCGGGAACCCACAGCAGTGGGGGGTTTACGCTCCTCTGTGGGAAAATCTGGGGTCCATAGGGGAGGTCCTGGAGTCTGATTCAGACATGGATCAAGCCAGCCCCACACCGTTCAGGAAAGGAGTCATTGGAGATTGGCAGACAAAGACAGATAGACAGATGAAGAAAGATAAAAAGAAGAGGACTTGTGGGAATGATCTGGTTGAACACCTGGACCCTGCGGCTTGCGATGTATAAATAAACTAGGGTCGATTGTGGACAAGTGGCAGAGTGACATCTTTTGTTTCCAAGAAAACACGTAAGTGGGGCGACAACACTGTCAGAGAAATCAGGAGACTTTGGACTGGAGAGCTGTTTCACAGTAACAGGGGCCCTAACAACATCAAGAGAGATATTGTCACAGAGCTCCGCTTGGTCCATCAAGATCATAAATGATAAATGTGTATGCTCTAAATGATGAGTGTATGAGAAAATGCTTCTTTCTGGAACTTTATAAAATCCTTACTAATAATTAAAGCATAGTTGGTGAGTTTAATTGTCTGCTAAGTAAACTACATCTGTCTAGCAATAATACATTTAAAAATTACGTCAGTAGGAAAACACTCTGACAGTTAAGTGATCATAATTTATGTGATGTCTGGAGAAGGCACAATATCAATGTGAGAGGCTTTTCAAGACAACAGGTGGTCATGGGGAAATTAAAACAAACTAGATTAGATCTATGTCTGGTATCTCTTCTTCCAGTGGTGGCTAGCATACTGCACTGTGAGTACATATTCAACTCTTTCAGTGATCACACCTGACTCAAGTTTGAAGTAGGAAGAAAGAGGGTTGGAGGGTAGGTGTGGTGCTTTAATACCAGCTTGCTGGAGGACAGCGAATTTAAATAGAAAATGGTATCTCTTTTGAAATTTGCTGCTTTGGATATTGACCAATATGAAGATGTGTGGGAATGGTGGTTGGATTTGAAAGCCTGCATTAAAAAGACATGTATAAAATATAGCAGGAAGAAAAAGGGTGAAAGCTTAAGGAGGGATTCACAATTAGGACAGGACTTAATCGATGAGATAAATATGATGAGTTGTACTGATAAGTATGATGTTACAAATTATTTACTGATAAAACACGATTTAGATAATATTTAACTGAAAAAATACAAAGGAGCCATGATAAGAAGTAAAGTTAAATACATGACCGAGGGGGAAAGATGTACATCTTTGTTCTTTGGGCTAGAAAAGCAAAAACAAGACAAAGCTTTAATAATAGAATTAATAGACAGCAAAAGCGGTTATAAAATTACAGATCAGATTGATATATTAGATAGAATTTAATGTTTTTATAAAGACTTATATAAACAGGATTATGTAGACCAAACTGATATTGATTATGTTCTAAATAAAATAGATAAAAAAATAGTAGAGGAGGATAAAATATGTTGTGATGCCAGATTGACTACAAAGGAAGTAAATAAAATAAAGGAAGTTCTATTTAGGTTTCAAAGACCTGTTGGCACCATTATAGTTGAAGGTGTACACTTATATGGAAATGAAAGAGAATGTAGTAGATATATTTGTGACGAGACTGCTTAAAATGATATAAAAAAATAAAGGGGATAGGAACAAAGGGGAGAACAGGGCAACTTAGGGGGGCGGCTGGGAAGCCTTATGGACAGGCTGGGCAGCTCAGTGGGGCGACCCGGTAGTCGGGCAAACAGAGGCCAACAGCGAAGACCGGGTCTCTGGGAATCAGGATCAGGTGTTGTCTGGACCAATGACTGAGAACCAGAATCAGGTGTTGGCCGATTCTCGCCGACACCTGGACGCGAGGGACAGGATTCGGCCAGACCACTGACTTGGAACCAGAATCTGGAGTCAGCTGGGCCGCCGACAGGACACAAGGAGCAGGATTCAGCCAGCCTGCCATCAGGACACAAGGAGCAGGTGTCAGCCGGACCACTGACTGGGAACCAGAATCAGGAGTCTGCTGGGCCACCGACAGGACACGAGGAACAGGATTCAGCTGGACCACTGAATGGGAATCAGGATCAGGTGTCGGCTGGAGCACTGACTGGGGACCAGAATCTGGAGTCAGCTGGGCTGCCAACAGGACACAAGGAAAAGCATTTGGCCGGACCGCTGACTCCTGCCAAGCACAGACCCAGCCTTTTTTACCAGCTTTTCCAGTCTCTTGAGGACCTGGGCCTCCTGAGGAAAAAGAGCCAGCGCTGCCCCTTCAGGTAGATGGCATCCGTGTTCAGGGTATTTCTGGAAGTGGCAGGACTCAGAGTTGTATTTAAAGTCTGCTGTATAAAGGGTGAACGGGAACAGAGCCAGAACAGTCCCCTGTGGAGCCCCAGTGCTGCTCATCCCTGTCCCTGTTAACCAGCCTGTTGTACTGTGGTCATCTTGTCAGATAATCCACAATTCAGGACGTGAAGCAGGGATCCACCCCTATCTCTTGCAGCTTGTCTTTAAGAATGGGGGGTTGGATGGTGTTAAATACACTTGAGAAATCAAAGAACATAATCTTCATGTAAGTACCTGGCTCATCCAAGTAAGAATGGGCCCGGTGGAGCATGTAAAGGACAGCATCATCCACTCCAATATGTTCTTTGTAGGGGAACTGTAGGGGGTCAGGTGTATGTTCAACCTGTGGCTTCAGAAGGTGGAGAAGCAGCCGCTCCAGGGTCTTCATGATGTGAGGGCCACCGGTCTGTAGTCATTTATCTCAGCCGGTCAACCTACTTTAGGAACTAGAACAAGACATGATGTTTTCCACAGGACAGGGACCCTCCCTGTTTGTAGACTTAAGTAAAAGATTCTTTGGAGAGGCTCAGCCAGCTAGGCTTCACAGTCCTTTAACAGCCTCGGACACACACCATCGTCTGTCTGTTGCCGTTCCAGGACGTGGCCTCTTGAGCTCCGCCCTCACCTCCTCCGTTGTAAAGGACAGGAGACTTGACCCCAGTGTGGAGGGAGTTGCAGCTGCAGTCTCAGGTTGTGAAGGAGATGCCATAGGAGAAGCTGCAGCTGAAGCAGTGGGAGAGAGAACAGGTGAAACTTTGTCAAACCTGCTGTAGAACAGGTTGAACTCATTGGCCTTGTCCACATCACCTGATATTGCCTGGCTGTTCTTCTCTTTATAGCCAGATTCCACACCTCTCTGGTGTTGTTGTGCTGCAGCTTCCTCTCTACTTTCTTTTTGTAGTCCTCCTTCACCTGCTTTAATCTCCTCTTCAGTTCATGTTGCACACACAAGAGCTTCTCCCCGTCTCCATCCCTGAAGGCCTCCTTTTTTTGGTTGAGGAGGGTCTTGATGTCACTGGTGATCAAAGGTTTGTTGTTTGGAAAGCAGTGTACAGTCTTTGTTAATGTAGTCCATGGTACATTCAACCATTCTATCAAGGTCAGGGTCCTTGCTGGTATCATTTTCCTGTGACTCCAACAGTACATTCCAATCTGTGTACTCAAAACAGTCTTTTAGACACTCACTGGCCTCCGGGCTACAGTTCCTGAACATGCGCGTGGTTGTAGCCTACCTCAGTACACTTAGCTTGTAGGAAGGCTGAAGAAAAAACAGATTATGATCTGATCTGCCAAGTGGGTAGAGCTGAAGCAGTGGAGACCTCCTTAACGTTTGTATACAACAGATCAAATGTCTTATTTTCTCTTGTGGGACAGTCAACATACTGAGTGAAGCCAGTCAGGTGAGAGGTGAGAGTGACATGGTTAAAATCCCCCAATATTGCAATGAATGCATCAGAGTTCTTGGTCTGTACTCTCGCAACAGTCTTGTAAATGACGTCACACGCGACAGCAGGCTCTGCTTGTGGTTGAATGTAAACAACAACGGTGATGATGTGTGAGAACTCCCTCAGTACATAGTACGGTCTAAGACCAACTGCCAATAGTTCAATATCCTAAAAGCAGATCACTGTGATATGACCAGGGTTGCACCATCTTTTGTTCACAAGCAGAACCAGTCCTCCACCTTAATTCTTCCCACTTGCTCTGGCGTCTCTGTCTTCTCATACTGCAGTGAAGCCGGGTAAATCCATACAATGGTCTGGAGTGTTGTCGTTTAACCAGGTCTCTGTGAAACACGTGACACTACATTCACAATATGCTTGCTGGTTCTTCACAAGTGCTTCCAGTTTATCACACTTGTTAGCCAGGGATTTGAAATTTCCCATGAGGATAGATGGTAGAAAAGGCTTATATCTCCATCACTTAGCCTTTGTCTGCATCCACAGTATGGCTTTTTCAGCTCAGCTGGTATGGGATGTTTAACTACATATCTGGATCGGGATTAGCCACAGCAAGAGCCTTCGCTCAGTGAAGAGCACCACCTTTGTCAGAGCTGGGGAGAAGTCAGCGCCAGCTGCCCGGAACACCTCCTCTGGCCTGTTGGCAATGGCGCGCGACTGAGAACTGTCAGTTGATCTAGGCAAGCAGTTGAAGTTCCCTAAAGTGGTTGCCAAAACAACACTAAGACCAGACATTGTGCTTACCTCAGTGGCCTCCAAGCAAGTGATCCTTTTGGAGCTCACTGTGCCTTGGGAGGACCAGATGGAGGAGGCTAATGGGAGGAAGAGGGCGAAGTATTCTCAGCTGCTGGAGGAATGCCGCAATGGGTGGCGAGCGATATGCCAACCCATTCAAGTGGGATGTCGAGGGTTTGTGGGCCAATCTCTCTGCAGGGCCTACAAGATGCTTGGCATCACAGGGGCCAGCCAGCGAGGGGCCATCAAGTTAGCCACTGATGCAGCAGGAGTGGCATCAAGGTGGCTGTGGATCAGGAGGTGTGAGGCGTGGCGTGTAGGGCAGTAGCGCTACCTGGACACAAGCTGGGGCCTGATCAACCCTGGCTGGGTCGCCTAGGGGAGGGGGTCTGATTGTTGAAAGACCCGAAACCCCCTGTGATCCTAGGTTACATCACTGATGGTGTGTCCAGGTGCACCAATGGTGTATATAAGAAACTGGTACACTTTAAAGCCAGGAGCTCTCCCTTCTTTAACATTATGTTCTCCATCATCAGGCGAAACAATGACATAAAATAAAAAACGTCAATCAATCAATCAAAAAAAAAAAACCCAACAACTAATATATACAAAGATATTGCAAAAAAAGAAGTCTAACATCGTCTCCATTCGCTTACATTGTAAAAAAATTGCAGAAAAAGTTATTATTGAAAAATTATGAATAGAATCAAATAGTTGAAGGTTCGATAGTTGAATAGTTTATGTAGTACAGAGTATGCAGGAGTAGTTAACAAAAAAGGAATGTAAAAGGAGAAATTGCGGTGGGATTGCTGCTTCTGCCCAAGCTGAAGCTAAAGTGCAATGCTGGCTGCTGGGAAATCTGAAGCTGAGCCTCATTGTTAAATGCCAGCAAATAACAATTAAAATGGAGCTGCAACAAACTCTGTTGGAGTTGAGTCACAACTACTATCTGAAAAACTGGAATTACCGCCTCACTCAGACTAGTTTCAGAATACATCCCTGTTTATCAAGAATCATATAAAATATTAACCATTTGTGTGAAATGTTTTCATAATTGCCATGTGAAATATTGAGCTATGGCTAAAATGTGTAATCTGAGGTCACTGTGTCCTTGACCTTTGACCACTAAAGTCTAATCACATCATCTGTAAGTCCAAGTGGACATTTGTGCAAAATTTGAAGGGATTTCTCTGAGGAGATCTGGAGATATTGCATTCACAAGGCCAAAAGCATGATTTGTGGGTCAAAAAAAATTCCCTCAGTGTTACAGAGATATTATATTCACAAGGCCAAAACTGTGTGTTTTGAGTTCACCAAACCTTTGACATTTGACATTTGACCCCCAGACTCTAAGCAGCTCATGTAATAGCTGAATATTAAAAGCGGAAATTGTAAGCTGTATGTTGAATGGCAAGAAATTGTTGAAAAAGGCCTTAACTGTTGATGCAAAATGGAAAAAAAGTACAGAATTAAAAAAAAGTAAAATATGTAAGTTGAAAGCTGAATTACATAAACGGCTGAAAAATACTGGTTAAATGTTAAGTTGGAGGAGTTGGGAGCTAATAGTGATGATTTGCCCAAGCAAGATGCACATGTTCTGAGTGCCTGGCTAGAAAGTATTGGCAATCCTGGAGACTAATTTGTCTTTCCTGCTCTCAAAAAGGTGGGCCAGTGTGTCCAGTCCTGACCAGTGGGTTTTATGGTGAGAAGTGTGAATAAATCTTTAGTTTGTTATAAAACTGTGGTGGACAAATTTAGATGATGGCTAAGGAGCACTGGAGGGTTCACTAGGTAGTAAGAAAGAAGCTTCTCTGCATAGTCTCATGCAGGAGACATCCAGGACATGTGACAATGTTATGCAACACGTCAGAGAGAAGCTCTGACCTTTTGAAGCTGTATTGTAATGTTCTCCTGACCAACATCTAAGCACATCTTCAGCTCACTCTGCTTGTTTGTTACAGGCGGAGTGTATGCGCTCCGTGCGCCCCTGTATGTTGGCACATGTTACTCTCTTAACAATGGTCCTTAAAATAGCAGAGGAATATTTGTGAGTATGGCCTTTACCGGCTTCCATACAAAACTCGATGTCAGGTATAACACAAAAGTTATTGGGATGGAGTGTAAAACAGCTGCATAGGTTACATGTATATATCATCCCTGACAAACATTTTCAAACTAACACTATGCAACCCAGTGTAGTGTAGCAGCTTAGTTTTGGTATATGAAGAAAGAGAACAAAAAGGAGCCAGAGCGATGTCTTGGGGTGAAGAGACACAAAGACATGAAGTGAAGCAGTTTGTTTCCCACTGCTGTAACAATCAATATACGTTTTGGTAACATAAGCAACAAATGAAAAAATGTGAACCATAGAGAAGGAGGGGAGTGGGGGTGGGGGCAGGAGAGGGGTAAAGAGAGAGGGGGAGCGTGGTGGAGATCGATAGTGTTCAAGAGACTTTAACCGTTCTCATGTCATGTACTGGTCCAGCAGCCTGTTGATGTGGATGTGACTGCCATCACTTTTCCTCGTGGAGGTTCTATCTATATCAGGATTGTCTCCCCTCCGTAGCGTCACGTCGTCCTCCTCCCCCTCCTCCTCCCAGTGTGGACCACAGACAGGCGCAGGTTGGTGTTCGCCGTCGCCGTGGAGGCAGACAACAGCGGCATCATGTCTCCGCGTCAGCCGGCCCGCCGCCCTCTGTTGACGGCCAAAACACACAGGAGAGGTAGGTAACGACGCAAACCATCAGGAGAAGCGTTTTGTGTCTGCGGTGTCTGGAGAGCGGGTGTGAATTTTGGAGGAGATGAAAGCAAGCTGGAAGAAATGAAATCAAGCTGGAGAAGAGAGATCAGCGTCAGTGAGAGGAAAGATAAAGGTACAGCTAACAGAGCAGTGACATGATAGACCGGGTTAGCGCCAGCACTGTTGTGCTAATATGTATTAGACAGACAGACAGACAGACAGACAGACAGACAGACAGACAGACAGACAGATAGATAGATAGATAGATAGATAGATAGATAGATAGATAGATCATTTATTTTCATCCCTTTGATTAATATGCCATATGGCAAATGACATAGACGGCTTCATTTCAGAAGGGGTGGGGTGGTGGTGCTGGTGGTGGTGGGGTGTGTGTGTGTGT
>NW_019525551.1:1041771-1045604 GCF_002814215.2 Seriola lalandi dorsalis | reverse complement strand
GGGTGTGTGTGTGGGGGGGGGGTGGGGGGTGGACTGAAGGACCAGTTATTTAACAAACTATAAATGGAAACTTGAAGCAGTTATTTCACTTGCCTACAGTGTCAGATTCTGGTTGAGATTCAGACAATTTTATTTATCCCATGAAGATCCCAGTAAAATGTAGTGCCCATAGGATGTACACACCTTTTGTTACCAGGATTTTAGAAGTACTGAGGTTATATGTGTAAAAGAAATTACAGTCTTACAACACTACACCTGTTAATGATGATGAAAAAAATGATGATAAAAAGTGTCCAAAAAATCAAAAAGTGTCCAAAAAATCAGTTAAATATAGTAAACCACTGAGTGTCTTGGCTTTGGGACATCTGGAATCACCACTATGTTAAAGTTCTTCCCTAGATATGTTTTATACTTAAAATCCTGTGCTATGACTCAGATTTTGTTTAAAATGGTTTTCACACATAAAAATTGGGTCTGAAGCTCATCTACTCTTAATTGCTGTTTGAGAAATCTCTGTCAGCTCTTGAACCCTGCCTACCACCTTCTTGCTCCAGGTTGACAGGTGAAGGGTAGAAAGTATCAAGATGGTTAGAGGAGGATACATCAGAGAGCCACGTTTGAACCTCAGTCAGACCCAAACTCAGATGAGTAGTCTGTTGAGACAAGAATCAGAGACTAGCAGATGGATCAGAACGGTTAGTGTAGTTAGCATCTTGTTTGTTAGCTTGTAACTGGCAGTGGCTGACACATTGTTAGTGGTTGTGCTAATGCTAACTATCGCTCTCTGTACTGACAGTGACTTTCTGCTCCCACAAAGAGATGTGAACAAAACAATAACACAAGACGGATTTTAGTGACGTTGTGAAGTAGCATAACCTAAAGTAGGTAGTATCCTAAAACTGGCCAAACGACCTTTGCCATGGCCACAACTGAGTCGTATGCGCCATAGTTGGCCCAGATCAGGCTCGGAAATTTATGCTCTCAGGGCACCCTTGACATGATTGCAATTAGCATTTTCTGGTTTGGATTCCTTCAGTGTCAGTGGTTCAGAAAGTTTTTATCGGAGCTGAATTATTCACAGAGGTCACATCCTCTCCAAAACAAACAGACAAGCTGATTATAACCAGTGGAACATTGAATAAAACAGTTTCGATTTAAAAATCAGTGTTTCTCCCACAGTGTTCAGCAGAAAGACGATGGCTTGGACGGCTGGGAGCCGAACTGCTGTTTGCTCAACTTTTTTCTCTGATAACTTAAGATCTAGATGTCCAATGACTAAAATCTTTCAACTGGTTTAAATATATTGTTTTTTTAAAACTATAGATTTCAACCAGTTTAACGATTTTAGTATCCAAAATGTGTATCATAAAAATGTGACTTAAAACTGGATAAAAAATCAATTCTGCTGCTTCTGGCTGACAAATACATCAAAGAAGGGGATATGATGCCACTGATGGGTGATCAAATGAAACGGAGCATTACCATGATTAAAATCACAGATTTCTCTGGTTTGAGAATTGAGTGAAACATTTGTGATAATGTAAGAACACAACTCAACAACATATAGAACGGTCTAGCTGTTGTTAGAGATTTTAATGTGGAAAGTTACAGATTATAACTTTCTGTCTTTGTCCCATTGTCTGACAGACAGTGCTGTGGATCCCTGATCCAGCTGTTCAGCCACCATGCAGTGTTCCTGGAAATCCATGGTGCTGCTAGCTTTAGCCTCCATTGCCATCCAGTATACGGCCATCCGCACTTTTTCCACCAAGCCCTTTAACCTGCTGTGCTCTGTGGGCCTGGCACCCACGGGTCACGCTGTCAACTGCAGTCTCAAAGATCTGACACGTTTGGGACAGGAGACACCCGAGGGCTCAGACCGAGGATGTGATGAGGTCTCCTCCCACACCCCGTCCTCCTACTCCTTCTCCCTCCCATCCTACAATGCCAGCAAGAGGACACACATCCTCATTCTGGCCACCACCCGGAGTGGATCTTCCTTTGTGGGCCAGCTGTTCAACCAGCATCCAGAGGTTAGAATGTCATATGGATACTATGACCTCTTTCATATCATTGCTGATGCTTGCTGATGACATCTTAAGTAAACATTAGTGTATAAGAACCATGGCTTTGACTTTCATCCTGTTTCTTGTGATCATCTTTGAGACGTGTCTAAAACTTTATTTTGGGTAAATGTGGTCCACTGAGAAAGGTCTGTTTAGATGCTCGTCAGAGCCAAAATCAAGCTAAAAGTGTCCATGTGCATGATCTGTGGGAACTGTGGGGCTCTCTGGACCAACTTTTGGGATGTAGTTTGGTTAAACAAAAATGTATTTAGGAATATGCACCAAGTAAATCTGAACCCAATTAAAAGACATATTAATGCAAGAGCTGCCTTCAGGACCTAATCACTTAATTTCATTATGTGCTTTAGAGAGAAAAACAAATATAGCTGCTAGCAGGTCACAGCATTGTTTTGACTTATATGCATTAAACAACTTATAAAGCACAATTGACAACATGCGTGTGAAGAGCATTCACAAAGACAGTGGAGAGAAGCAGTGACCTTGCAGTCACAACTGACTGAGGTCTACAAACAATGAGCTTATTGATACTCATTGACTTTGATGCAGTACTTACTAATTACCTGTAAAACCTACTCATTACGCACTATTGTGCTGGTGAATTCTGTCATTGTGAGTGTGGAAAAGGGTGAGGTTCTCCTGCCTTACTCCCGAGTCAACAGTACAGAAACAACAGGAAGTCAGAGAAGAGAGAGATGACATTCGATGACATTCATAAGTATCAGCGTGTCCAGTTTTAGTCTGCTCTGTATGATTCCAGACAGATGGGGCTAATATCTGAAGTGATGTCCTACCAAGACTGGTATTTATTTATTTTCCTGAGAACGTCTGTTAAAAATAGAATGTCTTGGAGACAGGCGGAGTGATGATAAATAAATTGGTCATTTCTGAAGTAGGACTTTGTAAATTAATAGATAATAACAGTGATGTAATGTCTATGAGAATGAATGCAGTGGAAAGTTTAAAAATGTTCAAATATTCACCAAAGTCTCAAATTTACAGATAAAACCCTGAAATAAATGATAATGTGTATTACATCTTCAGAATCTTAACAAACTGTGACTCAGTTCTCTGAGCTTTTGAGTCCTTTCCAAGTTTTTGAAGTTCATTGATTACATAAAGTTTGAGAAATATAGAGTGACTTAATTATGTAATGAACATAGATTGCAGTGAAGCAGTGTTTCTTCACACATTGCAGGATGTGCTGCAAAAAGATTTAAATCTCTAAGATCTAAGATGAATACAAGTTCATAAATCCTGAATGAAAATAAAATTTTAACTGCTGTCTAAGACATGATCGCAGATCATTTCATCTTAATTTTAGAAAAACAAAAATTACCAGTCAAATATGAGATATAATTATTTTGAAGCTCAGAGCTGGAAGCTGATGCACCAAAGTAGCTTGAACCAACTTTGATCCACAAGTGTCCACGTAAAATGAACCGTAAGTAAACAATTCTAAAATTCAAACAACAATTCAAAAATCTATAAGAGCAAAATGGAATGGAATATCAAAATAGAATGTAGTAACCTTTTTAATAATAATAATAATAATAATAATAATAATACATTTTATTTAAAGGCGCCTTTCTTGGCACTCAAGGACACCGTACACAGTTACACAAATTGAGATTAAAAACACATTAAGAATTAATTAACAACAATAAAAATGAAATATAAAAATAAAAACAATACAAAAGTGACAGAGCAATTGGCATCAGATGGAAAAGGCAGTTTTAAACAGATGTG
>NW_019525551.1:1040925-1041480 GCF_002814215.2 Seriola lalandi dorsalis | reverse complement strand
GTGGGGGGTAAGGGAGGGGCGGAGGCGATTAATGTTTCGTAGGTGGAAGTAGGCAGACCGGGTAATGTTACTGATGTGGGATTGAAAGGATAGTGTGCTGTCAAGGATGACACCCAGACTCTTAACCTGGGGGGAGGGTGAAACGGAGGAGTTATCAATAGTGAGAGAAAAACTGTTGGTTTTGGATAACGTAGATTTGGTGCCAATGAGGGGGGCTGAACGGTGGTGGTGCAGTGGTTAGCGCTGTCGCCTCACAGCAAGAAGGTTACGGGTTCGAGTCCCGACTCAGCCGTGGGATCTTTCTGTGTGGAGTTTGCATGTTCTCCCCGTGCCAGTGTGGGTTCTCTCCGGGTACACCGGCTTCCTCCCACAGTCCAAAGACATGCAAATGGGGACTAGGCTAATTGGATACTCTAAATTGACCATAGGTGTGGCTGTGAGTGTGAATGGTTGTCTGTCTCTATGTGTTTGCCCTGCGATGCACTGGCGACCTGTCCAGGGTGTACCCCGCCTCTCGCCCGAAAAGATGCTGGGATAGGCTCCAGCCCCCCCGCG
>NW_019525551.1:1038987-1040609 GCF_002814215.2 Seriola lalandi dorsalis | reverse complement strand
AGGCTTTAACAAGTTGTGTGGGGAGGGGGTCCAGTTGACAAGTGGATGGCTTGGATTTCTGAATGAGTTCTTTGATTTCTGAGAGAGTGGGGAGCAGGAAGGATGAGAATGAATGTGTGGATGGGTGAAAGTTGGCTGAGATGCTGAGGTGAGGATTTGGACCTAGGTGCTGGTGGATATTCTTGATTTTTGCAGTGAAAAAAGACATTATGGAGTTGCAGAAGGAGGTTGTGTATAAGTGAGGGGGGAGAGAGTCCTTGGGTTGGGTGATATTGTTGAGCAGGGAGAACAGTTGCTTGGAGTTTCCTTTATTTGCATCGATGATACTGGAGTAGTAGTGGGATTTGGTGGTGGCAATGGAGTCCTTATAATGTAAAATATGGTTATTGTACATTTCTTTGTGGATAGTGAGACCAGTTTTTCTATGAAGTCGTTCAAGTTTGCCGACCTTTGGCTTTCATAAGACGAAGATCAGGGGTGAACCAAGGGGCGGAGACGGAAAAAGACACAGATCTGTTTTTTAACGGAGCAAGAGAATTAAGAATATTATGAAGGAGTGGATACTTGATGTGAGAGTGGCAGGGTTGATGTTCTTTATATTCCGGAATGAAATAAGGCGTGATGTTTTAGAAATGGAAAAAGTGAGTTTCACTGTAAATGAGAGGAGAAAGTGGTCAGTTATGGGGAGTTCATCAGCTGTAAGTTCAAGGGGGGTGACACCAGAGCAGCAGATTAAATCCAGAATGTGTCCTTTGGAGTGTGTGGGAATAGTGGTATGCTGCTGACATACAAAACTCTCTAAACAGGATGTGAAGTCTTTGGTGAGAGGTAGATTGATTATGTCCATGTGGATATTGAAATCACCCAGCAGTATTATATTTGGTGAGAGAGAGGATAAATGGGAGAGGAAAGCAGCAAAGTCATTTAAAAAGTCACTATTCGGTTTGGGACAGTAGCAATGATGGTTGGAGTGGGACCAGACAGCTTGCAGACAGTGGATTCAAACGAGCTGGAGACGGGCACAGACACCGGCGAGACTTTCCACTTGTTGCGGTAAATTATCGCGAGACCTCCTCCCCGACCGGAGCCACAAGGTTGACAGACGTAAACAAATCCACTAGGAGTGGATTCAATCAGCTGGGAGAAGTCGTTGGGCTGTTGCCATGTCTCGGTTAAACAAAGAAAGTCTAGCTTACGGTCTGTGAAGATGTCCTGGATGAGATGTCCCTTGCTTGTCACTGAGCGGATGTTTAGCAGAGCGAAGTTGAGTGAGGTGTTGTCGCAGCTGGTGGTGGTGTTGGCCGACGAGGCTAGGCGGGTCAACACACTGTGGTCGACAACCCGGCTGGTGGAGCGTGGAGGGCGTCGAGAGCTGGACCAGATGGACTTTATTGTTGTTGAGCTGTTATAGTGGAAAAATCGGTGGGACCCTCGGTGAATGTATCTCCGGCGGGGCTGGAAGGTGATGTCCGGGTGAAGGTGGAGTGCCTCAGGCGCAGGTCCAGGCAGGTGACAGCGCAGCCGGAGCAGGTCAGTGGCCGAGTACTGAAGCATCACCAGCACTGGCAGGTGGACGGGCAGTAGAAAGAGCCAGACACATACGGACAAGATGTATGTCCTAC
>NW_019525551.1:1029588-1038937 GCF_002814215.2 Seriola lalandi dorsalis | reverse complement strand
ATACTCTAAATTGACCATAGGTGTGGCTGTGAGTGTGAATGGTTGTCTGTCTCTATGTGTTTGCCCTGCGATGCACTGGCGACCTGTCCAGGGTGTACCCCGCCTCTCGCCCGAAAAGATGCTGGGATAGGCTCCAGCCCCCCCGCGACCCTACTATAGGATAAGCGGAAGAAAATTGATGGATGGATATTGCCGAGGGGAAGGAGGTAGATGATGAAGAGGAGGGGCCCCAGGACAGAGCCCTGGGGCACACCGGAAGTGACGGGGGAGGGGATGGATTTAAAGGACTTGAGTTGAATGAACTGAGTGCGGCCAGAGAGGTAAGATGTGAACCAGTCTAATGGAGTGTGGTTGATGCCAATGGAAGACAGCCTGTTGAGGAGAGTGGTGTGACAGATGGTATCAAAGGCTGCGCTCAGGTCGAGGAGGATGAGGATGGTGAGGAGTCCAGAATCAGCTGCCATCAGGAGGTCGTTGGTGATTTTGATGAGTGCTGTTTCAGTGCTGTGGAGTGGACGGAAACCGGACTGGAACTGTTAGATGTGTATAAGAGACAGCTCAGGCAGTGTTCACCAGATAAACGGCAAGTGAGGCTCAAGCCGGGACAGAACAGGTGAGCTAACGGTAGGCTAGTTAAGACTCACACGGACGTAGTGCCAGTAAATCGTAGAAATATTCCAAATGAAGGCAATTACAAGGTCCGATTAGGTTTATAAAAACTATAAAATAAGTCAGAAGGTCTGAAAAGTTGAAAAAAAATATTAAAAGTTAAAAAGTTAGGTTACCGGCGAGCAGCGGCAGCAAGTTGTGCCAGCGTTCACTCTTGTTGCCATGGTGAAGAACCTTTTTGCAGGTCCAGACTATTCATGTATGAAATTTGAAAACTTTTTTTTCCAGGTTATTGGTAAAAATATTGAAGTTGTTGTTGTAGAGCCACCAGGAGGTCAGCTGATGTAGTTTTTGTTGCCTCAGTATTGGGGGAGTTTTAATATGTGTCTGCCAATCTAATCTGAAATATTCCAAGAAGGTTCCAGCACGTTTCTGTAGAGAGATCTAACATCTGTGTAGCAGTCGACCAGTGAGGCCTCTGTATCAAACCAGGTAGAAGGAGGACATATGAAAGACCTCCAGGGCTCGTATGTATTAAGCTGCTCAGATTAAAATTTGTGAATAGAAAGTCAGGATAATGTCTTCACATGAAAAGTGAATGTTCTTGACTCAACTTATGGATAGCTGGAATAGCTATAACAACTGTATATGCAGAGCAGAGGAATTGTGGTGGAGGGAGATATCATGAACTCACCAGAGCACAGAACAGGTGGACACAAATGCACAACACAGTGGGTTCTGACGAAGAGGCGGGTTTATTTCCAGACAGGGTTCGGTACACAGGCAGGCAGTCAAGACAGGCAGAGGTAACCAAAATCGAGAGGCGAAAAGGCAGGTCAAAAAAGGCAAACAAGGTCGTACACAAAACAGGCTATGACTATGACTATGACAATTGGACTAGAGCTGGGACGAGGACCGTGAAGTACAACGAAATGGCAACGACACTGTGAGACACACAAGGTAATATACAAGAGGTAATCAGGGAAGATGGGAAGCAGGTGTGACGGGACGGGGGAAGGGCGTGCAGGAAGTAAAATCTAGAAAAGAGACAAAGGGTTAGTGATTTCAAAATAAAACAAGAAAGACAAGACATAACGTGAAATGTGCAAAATCAAAACAGAAACTTGAGACATGACAGGAGAGACCAGTTGGTGGAAAAGGCGATTCAGCTTTCTTACAGAAACAATATATTTGTTTGTTTTTTTTTTGTTGTTTTTTTTACAATATTTGTCATCCAGCACAACGCAGGTAGCTACATCACAGGTTGGTTATGAACAAATAACATCAGTATTGATGTTTTTAAGTGTAGACTTCTTCCATCTTTCAAATCTTACAAAATCAGCATTAAGGGAGCACTCCCAGCAAATAGACAGAGCCGGGATGGCACTGCCTGTTCATTGGGCTCATCAACCCATGAGGAACTGAATGACTAATGACTGATCAGTAAGACCTGTGGCAACACCCGCCATATGATAGTTGTTGTATCCAAAGAGGCACCAAAGTTTTATTGACAACACGTAGAAAATTCTTACATAGTATGTGTGGAGGTGCAGTGTAACTGTCATATATTATCCTATGTTGACATTTTCCTATCCCAGGTCTTCTACCTGTTTGAGCCTCTGTACCACGTCCAGTTGGCGTTGCTTCCCCGGCTTGCACAGAGTCGGAACCTGGCTGAGAGGAGGGTGATGCTCGGAGCAGCCAGAGACCTGCTGAGGTCCCTGTATCACTGTCACCTCAGCAGTCTGGAGAGCTACATACGACCCCGTCCGGTCAACCACTCCACTGACAAGCTGTTCAGACGAGGAGCTAGTAAGGGCCATCGCTTGTCCTTCTTTCATTCACCACCTATTGATACTACAGTAATATTTTATGTATGTAGCTGTTATTGCAATGCATTGTGGTTGTGTTACAGTTTGTTATATTCTACCTGTCCTGTCTTTAGGCCGGTCCCTGTGCTCCCTTCCTGTATGTCAGGCTCCTCTGAGCTCGGAGGAGCAGAACCTGGTGCTGGCTGATGAAGGGGAGTGTGTGAGGAGATGTGGGCCACTCAATGTGTCACTGGCTACTGATGCCTGCAGAGCAAAGCGCCATGCAGCCATCAAGACAGTCCGGATTCCCCAAATCAGTGACCTTAGAGCGCTGATTGAAGACCCACGACTCAACCTGAAGGTAGGAGAATAATTACATCTATTATCATTTTTATGCAAATTTTATTTCAGAGTTACAGTTTTTTCAGTCAGATTACAATTTTAGACTCGAGACTTGAACTGCACTTGGTTCAAAATGCCCAAAATGCCTTGTTTGTGCTCCAGGCTTTTCTTTTGTAACTTATCTACGGCACTACCTAATACATTTGCATAAATCCCACCTACTAGCCTCAAACCAAGCTTGTTAGAGCAGAGGCTGGGAAGACAGTGAGGAGTTTTTGCCTGTTTAGTCTTGTTTTTCAGTGCAAACACAAATTCAAATAAATGTAGACAAATAACTGACTGTGCACGTTTATTATACAGTCCACTGGCCACAGCAGAATAAAATTTTTCAAGTAAATTCCTGACATTTTGCACTTTAGTCTTTATTTTGCACATTTCCCACACATACACACATCTTTGCTGATGATGCTGAAAACAAAGAGCTAGAAATGAGCATACAAGGTTTGTGCAGTTTTTAGAAGTGTACTTTATTTAAGGAATAAGAAAAACTAATGATTTCACTTCTCAGCCTCGCCAAAGCGAGATCTCCACCAATGAAAAATGACTTGTTTAGACACATTAAATAATGATACCAAGATGTGGTGTTGATGTTTCTACTGTGTCAGCAGGCTGCATTTAACAGCTCTTCACTATCTGAGAACATGGTGGACTGGATGATGGGAGGTTAGATGACCAATCAATGCAGTTCTAAATTGGTATTGATGGAACATGTGGTGACAACAGCCGCAGTCCCTCAGACACATGTACAAAACAATGCTGTGCCAGTAGCCTCTGTCACTCTCCCTCTGACGGAAAGGGTAGTATTATATAATGAGTGTGACTGTATTGACCTGGCTAGCTGACCTCATTACATACATGTACTCTATATAAAGCACAGATAGAAACATATAAGGGAAGCAGATAAACCACAACATCTGTATCAGCTTATTTAGATCAATAAAGGCCAACAAATCTAAGAAGGCACTTGCACGAGGGCAGGACAGAGACTAGGATCAGGACAAGGTCAAGCCAGGTCAGGTCAGGGTTGTGGATTACAGACAGATCACAGGTCATGAGGGTAAGGGACAACCAGAAGTTGGAAAATGTGTGGCCTGTATTGTAACAAGTCTATTTAGCTGGTATGAACGCAGGGCTAGCAGTGGAGCTCACCATCTTGAAATAATTACCATTCCCAGATTGGACTGTTAATTACTTTTGTTCACTTAATGTGTTTCTCATGATAAAATAACATAAACTCTCCAAAGTTGTAATAACAGGAGGGTTTTCTGTTCTAGAGAGGGAATGAGGTTGGATGAGGGTGTGTGGGAAGGGCCTAGTCAGGTGATAGCAGAAGAGAGAAACTGGGAAATTCCACAGTGAATGCAAGGCTGAGATAGCCTCAACTTAAAGAGGGCAGGACAGGTGTCCCCAGCACTCTGCTATCTGAGATTGAAGTTGACATAGATGCTCAAAAGCTCTTCTGGAGGAGGAGGTCACAGTCTATGTCCCATGTCCTCCCAACAATCAACATTTTTTTTTTAATCATGCACAAAAAGACAAATGCATTTGTGCAGTCACACATTTTTAACTAATAGTCTTCCTTAGGTAAATGTAAGGGTGTGAACACACCTGTATATGCGTCACACTTGAATTGAGTAATTAATAAAATACATGAGGTCAATCACTGAATTACTAGTTGTGATCATACCGTAACCATATGCACATCACATCCACATTTTATTAATGTAACTGCACACAGTTACACAAGTACAGAATATATATTTTTTTATGTATTTCAGCTAATGTACCCAAGGTTAGTTGCCACCATAGATTTTAAATAAAAATGGATATAGACTCTGTGACATCACCCACAGGTTTCTGAAAAGCAGTTTTGAAGCTGAGAGTTAGCTGCTCCACCGTCGCCATCTCGGCAGTACCTGACTCCGCCCCTAACTTCCAGTTGATCCAAAGATGGACAAAGAGGTGGGGTGTGTGTGGAGCAGCGACTTCGGTGCGCACCAGTTTGTGGCACAATACACCCACCCACCTGTCATTCTAAAAAACAGGCTGTAAACATGTTTATTTCTGTTGTAAAGTTGGACATTTTAACATGGGAGTCTATGGGGATTGAATCACTGTTGGAGCCAGACTGTAGTGGTCATTAGAGGAACTGCAGTTTTTAGCACTTCAGTGTTAGCTTCATTTTTCAGCCTTGGAAGTTGATGCTTTGTTGCCACCGAGGAAAAAATACAGCAAACAAATACTTACTGCACATACTGCACACACATATTGCTACTGATTTAGGACATGGCAGTCTGTTGCTTTTTTATTGTGCTGTCGTCGTCTGTTGTCTTGGGAATTTTGAATGTGCCTGATGCTTGGTGCGTGCACTTCACTCCTCACGTTTCAATCTGTACAAAGAATGCTACTTTCCTGCCCAAAATGACCTCACAAAAATGTTTTTTTTTCACCAAAATTGTCCTCACAATTATATACTGTTGCCCATAAAGTTGGAATAATTTTGTTTTCAGACACCATCCTCTGTTTATTCCTATTTAAATGCATCAGTAATCACTTTTGACCAGGTGCAATGATTACATTATGTGTCCCAATTACCCAGGTGAAAGGAAATAAATCCCATTGTCACAATCATTTCATGGAAAAAGGAAAAAACTTTAAGAGCAACAGTGTAGAAAGACATGTAAACACAAAGAACCACACATCAACATGAACACACAAGTACATGCAAATACACGGCTGGAAGTGCTGTGAACAGTTTAAAGTTTGAATAAAGTCTCTAGCTGAGAGTATTCTCAAGTAGTTGAATTTCAAAGATGAAGTTTTGAAGGAGTTGAACATCATCTCCATTAAGTTACATTGTGTAAATTGCAGAAAAAGTTTATTATTTCAAGAATGATGAATGATGAATAGTATCAGAAACTTGAAGGAAAGGATATATCTCCTGAAGAAGCTGAAAGTTTTTGATAGCTGAACAGTTTATGTAGCACAACGTATGCAGGAGTAGTTAATAACCGAAGGAAAGTAAGAGGAGGATGTCAAGTATAACACCAGTGTTAATGTCATCTCCCTCTATGAGTACTAACTTGTAAACAGTTTTCTGTATCTGTGTGTGTGTGTATGTGTGTGTGTGTGTGTGTGTGTGTGCACGTTGACATGAACTAACTTTAGTCAATAGTACGAACAGGAGGCGGACTCGCAACTACCAAACCAAAGACCATCATATATCCCTCACACCTAACAGTTCACCACCCGTTAAAATATTTCATAGGTCTTTATGTAATCAGCAAGTCGTGTGTTTCATTGAACTTCATTTCAGAGTTCATCCGGGCTCTCTTTCTCTCTCTCTTTTACTGTAGCAAATGTTTTACATACACTCTATTGTTGCAACTGGAGTGGACAGTCTGGAGGGACATTGCAATCGTCAGGGCAAAAAGGACTCTGTGCCTTGCAGTAGACTATTTTACATTTTACTATTTTTTTGAAAATGTGACCCATTTTCACTGATTCCTATGACCATATAGACTGTGATGGAAAGCATAATTTATATGTGCCCGTTTGTTTGTGTGTGTGTGTGTGTGTGTGTGTGTGTAAGAGAGAGAGTCTGGCTGTTGAAGACGCATAGCTCATACAAATATATATGACACAGGGGTCAGCAAACCTCTCAAACTCAACCTCAAACTCTCAAACTGCCATTTAATACAAAACGGTACATAATATCAGTAAAGTTATCACATGATCACCGCCAAAAGACTTTCCTGATCACCTCTATGTGGTTCTGGTGTTTCTAGAGCCAAAAATGTGGGAATAGGAGCGAGTTACAAAGAAGGGTCAGTTCTGGTTTTCTCCTGAAATCCTGAATTTGTATTGCTGTCTATGGGAGAGTTTGAGGGTGCTCGCATCACTTGGAGGGTCACATTTCAAATTTTGTTAGCCACTTTTTATGAAACAGGGCAAATTTGTCTACTAATGAGGTAGAAATTATTTGTGAAGACCAAAATATGTGGCTGAGGACGAGTTAAACAGAATTTTTTCAGAGGTACAGTTTCTCCTACTCTAGCGATGATGTCATCCACTCTAACCTTGAACAGTCTGTGCAATGCACAACCATTATAAACTCAAAAATGATTAGAAAAAAGCTTGAAACTAAAACTGTCGAATTCAAAAACTGTTGACGATATCAAAAATTTGAATACAAGCTTAATAGCTGAAAGGCTTGTCTACAGTTTAATGGTTGAATGAAGTCTTTAGCTGAAAGTATGCTGAAGCAGTTAAGGTTTAAAGAGGCTGAAGATTTCAAGGATTTGAACATGGTCTCCATTCATTTGAATGGCAAAAAAAAATCATAAAATGCTTAGAATGCAAAAGTTATAAATAATATCAAAAAGTTGAATACATCCAATAGCTACAGAATCTACAGAAAAAGCCATTTTGATTGAACAGTTGAACGGTTTTTATAGGATAAAGTATGAAGGAGTAGTTAGAGACCGTAAAATGCCTCTACATTCACACTAATAAGCATGCAGAATAATAATATATACCTTCAATTCCATTGGAGGCACGTAATTATTATTATCACTCTATAATTTTTTTATTGTACAATTTTACCCCTCCCTCCCCATTTTTAAATGTAACGCGGTAACACCTCAAAAATATTTTAACTGACTTACTTTGTTCTTTTATCCGAGAACATTTTTACACAGTGATTTACTTCTACTGTTGTCTTTTCATCGATAGTGGTGACGCCGTTGTAGCGTACATACGTGGCCTGGCATCAGTCAAAAGCCATTAAGCAAGTTCATTATAAGGACATGCAGAGTTACGGACCCACAATTGACACTTTGCGACTCTTTCCACCATCAAACTATCAGATTGATAGGAAACAGAGACAAAGGACCCCTCTTCCACAAACAGACCATGCTGTTAGCATGGCCGAACGATACAGAACCAGACCAAAGGTCAAAGGGTCAGCTCCAGAGGATCAACCAATGGACACCAGATAACTGGAGAATATAGGCAAAATCTCCAGTTTGTAACAATAAGACTTATATATTTATATATTTGATTGTTTCTTGTATAGGACAAGTAACAACAAAAGGACTGATTAACACTAATGTGTGAATCCTGGCCTGTCCGTGCCATGCATGAACACACACACACACACACCAACCTCCCTTCCTCTGTCCCTCTCTAGATAAGAGTCATAAACTACAACCCACATTCCAATCCTGGGTAGTGACCAGCAGAACACTCTTCACAGACACAGATCTGAGGAAGAATGTAAAATTAAATATCTAACTATTCTCTAACTCATGAGATGTTCCTATGTAATAGTTCAACCCCAAACTTCTATCCAATAGAATGTTTGAAATGTAACATGTAGATTTTAAGACAATGTCCTTCATGTGACCATACTGTCAGCATCCTTCACACAAGGTAACACACTACATGACATCCAGCACGTCCATATTATTATTATTACAGTCGAAGAACTGCTGTGTAATCCACATTTATAGACTATTAGCTTTGGGAAATATTTATATTGTTGTTTGACCAATTTACCACTTGTATCATAATTAATTCTAGGTTTGAAGGATGTAGTATGAAATCAACACTCCTATTACTCCTCTCTCATTATTAGTGCAAGTAGTTTTATGTTATTTCACTTAATGTTTTGTGGTCATGGTGGAAGAAGAATGTGCGAGTTTATAAGTAAACTCTTGAATTAAATTATTCAAAAGTTCAGTGGAAAATTACTCTCTTCTCCAAGTGGAAACACGGGAGAAGATGGGTGACACCCCTGAAACATGCGCCAGCCCCCAGGGGATAAAACAGTCGTGAACAATTCACACAAAAGCCTATGTCATCCAAAACCAGGCTTATGCCTAAGTCAGGTCAGAAGCCAATGCCGGAAGAGAAAGAAAAGTCAGAGAAACACGGATGACAAGAAGGTGCGAGAAGCGAGAAACGATGCAGAAACTAGAAGCTGAGAACTTTGCTCAAAGCTCAGAGTCCTGGCTGTAGCCATGTAAACTCTTAGCTCTAAGCTGCTCGCCACAAACTCATGGCTCTTAATCATTTTTGCACTTTTCGCGTCTTTTAGATTTTTGTCTACATGCGCGATCTTTTATTTTCATAAGCTAAGTCAAGACCAACTGAACCAAAACAACAGAAGTGCCTCAGAGTAATTTTGTAACTTTTAATCATCATCAAGTTTTTCTTTTTGAAGATTTTGACAACTTTAGAGTCATCTGGTCAACGCCAGGCTCCTCTAAAGTTATCCAACCAAAGTGAAGAGCATTAGAGTTTATTTCACATCAACCTGCAAGAGACGCAGGCAGATAACATCTGCACGACCGCCTGCAGAGAAGCCGAGCAGAAATCAAGAGTTCCCGAGACAGAAAGTCTCCTGGCAAACTCCACCAGAGCTGAACCGCTGAGACACCGGCAGAATCCGTCATCGTGATAACGGGACACGGCCTCCAAGAGAATCCACCTAGATCCCGCGTCTCCAGGGTTACCACGGCAAC
>NW_019525551.1:1028621-1029568 GCF_002814215.2 Seriola lalandi dorsalis | reverse complement strand
CACTACATGACATCCAGCACGTCCATATTATTATTATTACAGTCGAAGAACTGCTGTGTAATCCACATTTATAAACTATTAGCTTTGGGAAATATTTATATTGTTGTTTGACCAATTTACCACTTGTATCATAATTAATTCTAGGTTTGAAGGATGTAGTATGAAATCAACACTCCTATTACTCCTCTCTCATTATTAGTGCAAGTAGTTTTATGTTATTTCACTTAATGTTTTGTGGTCATGGTGGGAGAAGGATGTGCGAGTTTATAAGTAAACTCTAGAATTAAATTATTCAAAAGTTCAGTGGAAAATTACTCTCTTCTCCAAGTGGAAACACAGGAGAAGACGGGTGATGCCCCTGAAACATGCGCCAGCCCCCAGGGGATAAAACAGTCGTGAACAATTCACACAAAAGCCTATGTCATCCAAAACCAGGCCTATGCCTAAGTCAGGTCAGAAGCCAATGCCGGAAGAGAAAGAAAAGTCAGAGAAACACGGATGACAAGAAGATGCGAGAAGCGAGAAACGATGCAGAAACTAGAAGCTGAGAACTTTGCTCAAAGCTCAAAGCCCGGCTCTGTAGCCATGGAAACTCTTAGCTCTAAGCTGCTCGCCACAAACTCATGGCTCTTAATCATTTTTGCACTTTTCGCATCTTTTAGATTTTTGTCTACATGCGCGATCTTTTATTTTTATAAGCTAAGTCAAGAACAACTGAACCAAAGCAACAGAAGTGCCTCAGAGTAATTTTGTAACTTTTAATCATCATCAAGTTTTTCTTTTTGAAGATTTTGACAACTTTAGAGTCATCTGGTCAACACCAGTCTCCTCTAAAGTTATCCAACCAAAGTGAAGAGCATTAGAGTTTATTTCACATCAACCCGCAAGAGACGCCAGCAGATAACATCTGCACGACCGCCTGCAGAGAAGCCGAGCAGAAATCAAGA
>NW_019525551.1:1010324-1028285 GCF_002814215.2 Seriola lalandi dorsalis | reverse complement strand
TTGCATTTACTCTGTAGATAGTAGTTTAGTTAAATAAACTCCTTTATTTACACCCAGCTGTTGTCCTGTTGTATTCTTTTGACGTAGAGACTGGAGATCCATTGAATCGAGAAGTCATGGCTTCCGATATGAGATTGATAAATTTGGCAATGAAGTAATTCATTGTTGTCCTCCCAGAGGACTGGTGCCCCATTTCAACGACAGTAAATCCTAAAATATGGCTTAACGCTACACCGTTCACGTGTTGACATCAGTGTGGTGTCCCATCTCCAGTCAGTTTCATTTACTGGTAGAGTTTATTGCTGCTCTGTCTGAACACAGTTAATGTTGCTGATTTCTTTATAACAGTGTCTAACTACCTGCTGTACATTTAAACTTACACTAGTTCTGCTCCAGCACTCAGAGCTCTCTACTCCTTTAAGCGACTTTCACTTACTCAGCAGTTTTTTACATGTTGTTCAGATCTGCTAGTTACTTAAGCTTTGCAGTTAGCACTAGCTTCTCTCCCTCTCCCTCTCTCTCGCTCGCTCGGTGTGGTGTTGTTGTAACTTCTGTGTAGAGGGCTGTGATATTTACTACATCTTCAGCGATGTCTGCTGTCTTTAAGCACAGCTCCATTCACTAACTGGAGCTAACTGCGCACTCTAACTAAAAAAAGTCAGACAAACTCTTTTTTAAATCCTGGAATTTCCAACCTTCATAGACTATTTTTGTATTGAAAATGTAGAGGTTTTTTGTCATGTATCACGCAGTTTTGGTCTCATTCTGATATATTTTACGGTTTTTGAGAAAGTGATGGGAGTTGGGCAGCTCTACCACTACACACAAACGCACACACATGTTGGGACTCATTCCAGAGTTTCCAACATGTTTCTTTGTTCCAAAGACAAAGGAACTCACTTCCCCACAGTTCCTCACTGTTCACACCTGGGGACAACCCTCCCCTGACCAGTCAGTGTTGTTCAGATCAAAACCAGATCTCCTTCTTTGTTCTCCCTCTCTTCTCTTCTCGGCTTGCTCTGGAGAGCAGCTCCTGCTCTCCCCTCTCGGCTATTCAAGGAGCAACAAGACCCCAGCCCAGGTCAGCCCTGCTACCTGAGACAAGAGCTCCCTTGCCGGCCTGCTCACAGCAGACTGCAACACTCTTCTCCTCAACAGCAGCGACCTGCTTAGGATTAACTGAGAGTGAACCAAGTTCTCTTCAGAATCAGCAGCTACGACACAAGGTCAGCTGATTTTCCAAGCGACAGGAGTCACAGCAGAGTTAGCGTGGAACAGCTAACTCTGTGAGGAGAACAAAGGAGATAACAGCAGAAGTCACACAGTCAGACAGGACTTTACTACCGAGGAACTGCCAGCGCATTCGTTTATTTGCAATAAGAGTTCTCCACTCGAAGTTATCCGTTGAAACCAATATTTATTTGCTATTAAAGAATCAAAATCAGCATGTACATGGATCTCCTCCGATATGAAAACCACAGTCTGCAAGCAGTTAGCTGTGGCCAACGTCTCAGAGAAGAGTGTCTATCTTAGCAGTTACACAGAGTTTTGTATATATTTTTGTAACTGATCTGATTGGTGAAAAAGCTGAGGAGAGGCTGTGGTTTAGACTCAGCTGGCACAGTGTCTCCTTCTTCTGAGCTGACTGCACCTGGAGAAAAATCTACTCTCCCTTTTCATGTAACCGCCATTCGTCATGTTTGGAGTTATTGTTTATTTTAAGTAACTGAGGCGGTCACATGACATCCTGTTCTTCTGGTGTCTCCCTATCTGTGCGTGACTGCCTTGAGTTTCACCCTAGCGCCCCCTAATGCATAGCAACAGTAATCATCATAATATAAAAACAACACTCTCTTAGCAATGTAACGTAACTTTTAATATTTCTCACAGAACTTTAATTAATTTTAAAGTTATTATTTAATGTTAATATTTTCTTAATTTATGATAGCCATTAAATTAATAGACAACCAAAGGTCCAACATTTATGGTGTCCAGCTCGAGGCAGAGCTAAGACCCAACACACACAAACACCATTTTATTGCAGATCAACCAATGTAAGAGCATGTACATGTGTGTATACGTGTCTTGCTATGGTTGTTGGGACAAATTTGAGTTTGAAACCATCAGTGTGAGGTTATTTTGGTCAGTCGTGACAGAATCTAAAGGTTTTTTGATGGACACCTGCAGGGACTGAGGTCAGTGTCAGGATAAGTCTCTACGCCATGAATGAAACTGAAAGTAGCGTCCTTTATGCAGATTGAAACCCGAAGGGTGAGGTACATGCATCGAGCAGCAGGCACATTCAAAATTTCTCCAGGAATTTTCTAGTTTAATTTTACTCTTCCTGCTACTTCCACCAGCCACCACTGCAGTACTACAGCAGGCTGGTACATGTATTACTGCTATCAATACATCCTCTGCTGTCACTGGCAGTAAAGGAAGCTCACACAGAGACCTTTAAACATATGCTGGTGTGTGGAAGACATTCAGAGACATGTGTGCTGCTACTGTAACCACAGTGTGTTCCGGGTTAATGCTTCATCGTTATTCATCATCTTCAGGTGGTCCAGCTTGTTCGAGATCCACGCGGTATCCTGGCGTCTCGTATTGAGACATTTCGAGACACTTACCGGCTGTGGCGTCTGTGGAGAGCGACTGGGCATCGACCCCACAACCTGGACCTGGGACAGATTAACACAGTATGTGAGGACTTTCTCAGGTCTGTGTCTGTCGGCCTGGCCAGACCCGCCTGGCTTAGAGGGCGGTACAAGCTGCTCAGGTGAGAAAGACATGGATAATATTTGGACATACAGTCTGTGCTGAACTACCCCAATCCAGTCACCTTCACCAGCAGGGCTGTTTTTCTGTCAGAGGGATGACTGGTTGACAGGCAGTTTTGACTCCATATTTTTCTCCTTACCCTCAGATATATATATATATACTGTATATGTGGATTAGCCCTAACAGAAGTGTTTCCAGCTGACACAAGTTGGGGGGGGGTCACCTGTAGTCCTAAAAGGTGTAGTCCTAACCGCAGCCCGGGTTCGAGTCCAACCCATGGCCCTTTGCTACATATCATCCTCTCTCTCTATGTGTCCCAGTCAGGTTGTGTTCTGTTCTATTTGCATGTGTTTTCTTAAGTTGCAGTGTGTTGAGCTCTCAGGGCCACCATACATTCTCTACCATCCTAGTGTGCTGCTTGTGTTGACTTTGTTGCTCCTTATACTATCTGACCTGACTTCCTAAAGCATTTCTAGCAGAAAGCCTTCACTGATTGAAACACATTTCTAAACAAAAAAAAAAGGAACAGAATAGCAATGTTCCATAACCTGCTAACACACATCATATATACAAACTAAAAATCACCTAGAAGGAAACATGAATGCTTTTAGTTTTTGTAGACTGAGTAGTGGTGCACTTAAAAAAGAATTCACATTTTTTCACAGATGACCAAAAAAAACTTATAAAAATGATCCTGGCAAAAAAAAGGGCTACCATAGTTGGCTCCCTTCACCATGTAGTCTTAATTGCCTAAACCCTTTTTGAGGTTTGGTTAGGTACTGACCAACTCCTGAGCTTGTCTTTGGTGTTCTTTCTTACTGAATGATCCTCTCTCTCTTCCTCATTATTGGTCAGGTATGAGGACTTAGCCAGGTTTCCTCTCCAGAAGACCAGAGAGCTGTACAGTTTCCTAGGTCTGGTTCTGGACCACAGTGTGGAAGACTGGATCATCAACAACACCCGCGGCAGCAGTGATCTATCATCCCGGCAGAAGTTTACCACAGTGCGGGACTCTGCTGCTAATGCAGAGAACTGGAGGGTGAAGCTGTCCTTCGACATGGTGGTTTACACTCAAACTGTCTGCCAACCAGTTCTGGAGCTCCTGGGATACAAAACAGTGTTCCATCCAAGAGAACTGAGGAACCTCTCACACTCTTTGGTTGAGGACAGGACGTTCCTCCCATTTTTCTAAACTGATAACAAAAAAACAAGACAGAACTGTAGGTGATAGAGCAGAGATTTGGCTGATGTGGATATTCTCACTCTGTCTGTGCTGGAGGAAGGATTCTGTCCTTATCAATGTTACCTTGGGTTGTTAGGCAACCTTGTATTTATTTATTCATTTATTTATCCCTTGAGCAAATCAACTACCTCAGTTCCAGCCCTTCTTCTCCTTCAGTACAATGTAACATATTCAAGCTACTTCATGGTAAATCAAACTTTACAGTTAATTATATTGAAACTACTGTATGCAGATTTAAAGATGAGCCAAAACATTTTGACCTCACAGATAAAGTAACATTGATTACCTCGTAACAAAAGCAGATGTCAAGATCTGAGATATGTTAATGGGTAAATGAACAGTCAGTTCTCGTATAAGTGTGTTGGATGTGGGAGAAAAGGGCAGTTAAGACCTGAGTGACTTTGACAAGAGTCAAATGGTTATGGCCAGACTACTGGGTCAGAGAATCTCAGAAATTGCAAGGCTTGTGGGCTGCTCCTGGTCAGAAGTGGAAAGTTCCTATTGACAGTGGTCTGAGGAAGAAGATGATACAAGGAGGGACAAACTACAAACTGATGCACCACAAAGGTTAGTGTGTCTCATCCAAACCAAGAGAAGGGTTACCAGTGCAGGAGAAAAATGCAATAATTTCCTTAAAATGTGGATCCAAGCACCAAAATTGGTATGTTTATCCCTCTGAGGCCATTAATTTGAAAATACCCATTAGCCACTTTTTTCACAAATTTCAAGATGGCTGCCAATTCTGGCATGGGAAACATATTTTACCACAGAACTTTATCCACGGGACAGATTTCAATGATTTCATAATTTAATCCTATGTTTAGACTATGATGATGTCAAATTCACAACTCTTAAATTTCTTCAGAGCTTTATTTATGTAATTTCTAATATGTAATGTAAAAAATTCTGGATAAAAGACAAAGTATTTGCAAACCATTTATTATGAATGATGTGCCAAAAGTTTTGTAAGACTCTACTTGTTTACTTGTCTTAACATTAGCTTGCTAGGCTCACTCGCTAGCACTAGGCTTGTTAGCAAGCATTTTTGTGAGTAATTCTGAGTAATATATATATATATGTAAGGTTTGGATGGTGGTGAACCCTTACAACCAGGATGAAGGCCAGCAGGATGAAGTGCAAGCGGGAGAGAGAACAGAATTAGTCACACAATGATTGGTTTCAGAGCTCTTGATTTACTGGTGACCAGAGGCAAATGACACAAAAAAAATCCAACAGCTCTTACATATAGGTCGCAGAATGGCTGGACAACCAAAGCAGTCTGGCTGGTGTAGCAGGTCACAGTGGATAGCAGCACCGGTGCCCTCCAACCTGACCTAAACAGAGAGAGTGGTTAGTAGGGGTTCCCAAAATAAGAACACAACAAAAATAAACTTCCTGTATTAGCCAATGTGTATTGTTTTCTCACCTTAGTGAGGGGGGATATACTTTAATTTAAATATATTTTCATTTCATTTTTTAACAGTTTACAAAAATTTGCCTTCTACATTGTTGAAATGTTTTATTTGACACCTGGGTTATTCATCTGAGAATATGGTGGATGGATTTTTGGAGTGGCTAATGTGTTTTATCAAAAGAGTAATACCCAAGGAGGATTTGTATCCATATTTGAAAGATTTCCCTGAATTTTGCAGTTATCTGCTGCACTACACTGTGGCACGAGTCGGGTCAGAGTGCCCATGCTGGTCACAGTGTTTCATCTCATCATTCTCTTTGATTCTTTATTATAGCACCAGGTATCACCATGTGAGGCTTTTGACAGTGTGTTGGTGTGATCACAACAAAACAATGTTTTCTCAGTTTGTTATTATAACAAAAACAATCATGAAGATATTTTCAAGTTATGACATTTTTCTCATGATTACTTCATGACATATGATTGTTATAAACAGCAACATTTGTTATATGTTGTTATATCACTTTATCATGTTATATCAAGAAACATCCTCATTACTACACAACATTTAATCCTTTAAAAAAGATTTATTTATTTAGTTTTATTATGGTAATTTGTTCCCTAGAAAAAATTATATTTGATGTGCCACTGTACCTGTCACTGTCCTACCGTCACCACAGACCAGAATGCTTTTCCTCCATTTGATTATTGATTATTCCTTTTTTTTCTTGTGTAAAATGTCATGATTTGTTGTGCAGCTATACATTATTATTTCTTAGTAGTTTTTGGTGTCTAATTAATGTGTTTCAGTTTCCAGTTTCAGTTTATAGCCCTCAGTAGAGAATACCAGTCAAGTCTATTTAGGCCTACATTATTAATTCAGGATTTGGCGAGACCCCAATATTATGACATTTTTTCAGGATTTTCCCCATTCAAGCATAGAAAACATTACATTTCAGCCACTGCTTATATTTTTCAATAATAGCATAAACAGCATTTAATTGATAAATACAGAGTGAATGTGGTTATTACCTATATTGAAAACTATGTGAAACTAATCATGTGGAGATTTGAGTTGTCAAGGGTATCTGATGCCCTTATTTCCAACGTATTACATGTCTTTGCTTACATTCTTAAAATCCAGACATTTTGATAGCTCTGCCCAGTCTCACCCAAAGCAGGAAATAAAACTTCAAATTAAACTATTTAAACTAGTCATTGTCAGTTTTTGTATGTGATATAATGTCTTCTCTTTAGACATTGGCTGTGTTGGGCCTGAACATGTGATCAGACAAAGCTGGCCTGCTCGGGCCTACTTTTAACCTCTGAAGCCTGACCTGATCTTTTGTGTTCAACCCGTTGAACAAAGAAAAGACCGGCAAAAGCCACCCCACAGAATCCAACTCCCAGCATGCTCCACAGTTCACAGCTGAGTTGAATTCTGGGGAGTCCCAAACTTACGCTCCTCATTGGCAGAGATGCAGGGAATCCCGGCGACACAGCCATGACGTTGATGATGATGGCCACTGTATCAATAAATGCCTGCTGTGCATACAAACCATCGCCTTTCCGTTGTAGCTGCACCGAAGATAAACCGCTTTCTCTGTGAGCCAGTTTACTGCTGGCGGACAACTTCTATGCCCCGCTACCTTCCAACCGAGTCGACTCCTGTGTTTTCTCGCTGCCAATCGAGAAACCAGCCGGAGCTCACCTTCTAGAAAACGAGAGACAGAACCAGAGGTGGCTAGTAACGCGCTACATTTATTCCGTTACATTTACTTGAGTAACGTTTGGGATAAATTGTACTTCTAAGAGTAGTTTTAATACAACATACTTTTAACTTTTACTTGAGTATATTTTCGAAGAAGAAGCGGTACTTTTACTCAGTTCCATTTATCTACATTACGCTCGCTACTCGCTACATATTTTTATAGATCTGTTAATGCACGCTTTGTTTGTTTTGGTTTGTCAGAGACCTCCAAAGTAGGATCCATCGCATGACTGCGTTTCACCAATCAGATGCAGTCACTGGTGATGTTTGACTCCGTTTCACCAATCAAACAGAGCCAGGCGGTCACATGACTAACTGCACACAAACTCTCAGCGGCAAACACCGGCAGCAAAGAAGCAAAACACAATGGCAGAGACACACACGAGCGCTTCGCGACAACCAGAAGAGGAAGAACACCCCCGGCCTCACTTAAAATCGATGTTCACGCTTCAGACAACCAAAAAAAAACAGTAATGTAATGCGCCTCTTATGTGTCTCCCCAAACAAGTGGACATTTCAGCTTACATAAACTCAACGTCAAATTTGAGGAAGCACATTGCGGTAAGTAACGTTAGTAGATATTTTGGCTGTCACCGTAGGCTGATGTTAGCCGCCCTGCTATGAATCACTATCAAATGTACATAGTGGGGGGAAATTTATTAACGCACTGCAGCCTCATAGACAGACAGATAAACACACACACACACACACACACACACACACACACACACATACACATATAATGTACAAGTTTTCCAAATGAAGATGTGTGTATATGAATCCATGTAATGTTATTTTTATTTAAGTTTATATTGTATCCGTGACAAATTATAGGCTAGAGTTAGGAGCACATCAAAAACCAGCAGCTTGGAAGGCTATACAGTAGAAAGGAAAAAAATATGTTCAGACCTAATTCTTTTGAAAACACTTTCTCTTGCCACAGGCCTTGACTACATCAAAAATCACCTGGACACTGACTTGGAGATGGATGATGCTCCCACAAACAGTAGTCACTCTGATGAAGACGACTTCTTTGCATCGCTGAGTGCAGGACAATCAAAAACAGGAGCGCTGGAGAGGTACCTTTCATGTCCATCCACTGGAGGTATGGATCTCTTGCATTCCTTTCCTCAAATCAAGAGCCTGTCAATGAAAATCAACACAGGCCTCCCAACATCTGCAGCCTGTGAGAGACTTTTTAGTCATGCAGGACTCCTGTTCACGGCTAAAAGGTCACAGCGTGCAGAGTGATCCAGAGTGAATATGCAAAATTTCACATACACACACTCACACATGCTCACACATGCACACACACTCACACATGCACACACACTCACACATGCTCACATGCACACACACTCACACGCATGCATGCATACAAACACCAATCAGAAGTGCACAGTGTGTTCCCAGGTGCGGCCCACACCTATCAGAGTTTATAGTTTGCGTAAAGGCTAACTTGTTCTTTTCCTTTGTAATCTCTGCCTACTGAGCCTATTGTGCTGTTAGTAAGTTAGTAAGTTATTGTGGCTCAATTTGCCTTCATATATTTTAATGTATTATTATTTAATGTATTATTGTTTTAGTTGCTTAAGAGATATTGTTGGCTATCAATATGTTCATTGCTATTTTTATGTTTTTGTGCATTATTTGTTGCCGTCATCATTAAACAAACAGGTTACTTATCAGTTGCTCAGTACTTGAGTAGTTTTTTCACAGCATACTTTTTACTTTTACTCAAGTAAATATTTGGGTGACTACTCTTTACTTTTACTTGAGTAATAAAATTCTAAAGTAGCAGTACTCTTACTTGAGTACAATTTCTGGCTACTCTACCCACCTCTGGACAGCACCACCAGCACAGAGCATCGGAGGACCCGAGCCAGACTTTTCTCACAGATTAAAAACACACCTGATCGCTTTCTGAAGTGAAGGAAGTGAGAGGCTTACGTCTGGGTAGAGACAGTTGTAGTATAGTGTTTTGTTAGCTTTATTGCTTGTTAAGCTTTATTGTCGTACATTTGTTTTGAAATTAACGGACCGCCTCCTCCGCTGTACTGCTAAACTCTGAGGACCATCTTTATTTCATAAACATGTGATGCAAAAATTAGAGTGTCTAATATTGTGGCATGGTGACCTGGATCAACCCACAATTCATTTATCCTAACAACCAGTATGGTCAGGAACAGACTACAGGCTGCCAGGGTGAGTGATGGGTGGTTTCTTAGTACAAAAATTAACTTCAACACAGCCTGGTTTTATGTGGGAAAAACAGCAAAAAACAGTGGCAGAGAGAAACAGACTTACCTGTGGCTAGGGAGTTCCAGGTATACTAGTTGAGGTCATCGTCTACATATGTGGTCATATAGGTGAGCGGACGGCGGGTTCGGCCAGGGTGATGCGCTCCTCGGCCCTCCCATCAAACCCACTCACCCCTTACACCAAAAAAGTGACAGAAAGATGAAACTGAAAACCAGTGACACTGAGAATACTGACAGCATAAAATAAAAAGGCAGACAGGAAGAAAAAAACAGGAGATTGGCATTGAAAAACATCATAATGCAAAAACATCAAAATAAAATAGGACAATAAGATCGTATGATTGTAATTATTTTCTATGTCTGTGATCTATTTTTCAGTGCCAAAACACATTTTTGCAATCCAAGTGTTTCAATGCCAATGTTTCCTTTTTCAGTTCAGATTTAGTTTTTAATGCCAAATTTGATTTTTGATAACATTTTACTGTCACTGTTTTAGCCCCATACAAATACACATAACATACTCTGCAAACATGTATTTTCAATTTCACTTATTTCTAATGCTAAAGATTTTACAATGTAAATGGTTTCACCATAGACATGCATGTAAAATGATATTTACACATTTATGGATCCATTTGTACATGTCAAACAGGTTTCTGTGGATCGCTTTCCACGTGACATTTATCCCTTTTAATTTTTTTGGAGATTGATGTCTGAGATCCAGACTGAGGTCTGGGAAATGGGCCCAATCCAGTCTCCACTCCACAATCCTGAGGTCAAATGTAAGCTCACAACAGACCGGGTGAATGTCAGACTTAATTTGTTGTTGTGTGGTCAGTGCTTGTCGACTTCCAAATTTGACAAAACTGTGAGCCACCTTTTTTGAAACAATGGTCTATGATCTCTACTATTACTGCAGATACTAATAACTGTGAATAGTACAACACCTTAAGAACCACCTAGCAACACCCTAGAAACCACCAACACTAGCCTACGATGATACTGTTCTTACTCGTCCAAATGTTGAAATATCCTTGAGCAAGATACTGAACTGCCCTCAGCGTCTAATTGGTGTGTTACTGTAACTCTGTACTACTACAGAGTTATATAAAATATGAACCATTTTTGTGAAATTTGTATGAATGTTTGTTCCATATTTGAAAAGATGATTTCTCGTGACCGAGAGATGAAAAAGTGTATAAATCAGACTAACAAGTCAACACTTCAGTTTGGCTGGTTTATTTGTACAAAAAGGACAGATCTGGTGCAGGGTACACCAAGTCTCTCATTGAATGACAGAACTTGAATTGCTTATATAGCATGTTGTTCTGGGTTTTGTAACTAACATCTGATAACCTCAAAATCACTAGTTTCTTCTCATTGACTCTCTCCACATTACATCTTTAACTTCTGATGAGAATAAATAATAGAGGCTCACACACCTTCACAGCTGTATGATCTCCTTCAACCTTCATTCCCTCCCCTGTTCATCGGTCTCAGAGTTCAGGGCCCTCATTTATCAACAGTGCGTAGAGAAGGTTCTAAATTCTGTCTTTTGAATGAAATTTAGACTGTGCAGAAATACAAAAAAATCTATTTTTATCAAAAGTACGCACATTGGTCGTACGCACATCAGTATGTAATCAGTGTTGATAAATCCCACATGTCCTTAACCACCATGCTCATTTACGCTCAGGGTCATTTGCATTTAGAAACGCCTCCAATTATTGATATATGGTAACTACACATGCCTTTAGAAAATACATGAATATGAGAAAGAGAGTGAAGAAGAGGAACTTATAATTATTAATCCAAGTGGAGGTACTTGTCTCAGGTTGAATCCAACAAAAAATATTGTTTGATCCCAGTACAGGTGTGACTAACAAAAGGGAAAATGCTGCATTGGAGAAAGTCACGAATGGTGTTAATTCCATTGGTTCTGAGGCAAGATCTCTACCAGAAATTTAAAATAAGTTTGATATTAAGCTTAGTGCAAAAAAAAAAAACACTTCAAAGCACACAAATGAAGAAACATCTGCAACTGGTGGAGGACAGACTACTAGACAACTGTCATCCATGGACACTCGAATAGCCTGCATCATCTGCAACACAGATCTGTCCGGGATTGAGCATGGTGACACTGACACTCTCCCAACAGAACAAGCTGGACCATCTAAAACCCACACTGAAGATAAAAGAAACAAACTAGAGTGCTCTGTTTGCAAACCTTTTATTCCAATGTGTAGTAAAAGAAGTTTTAATGACTGAAATATTTTGTAGATTAAACTCTGTGACATTAATGTGAAAATGTGTGTGTCAAGAGTGCTGACTAAGGCAGTGCTGCAAAATCAGGTGGACACAACCAAAGCCATAAATGACATAAAGGATCACCAACATACCCACTGTATTACTGCAAATAAATGAGTCACTGCTTCTTGCGCAAATCAAATGGTTAATAAACTTTAAACTGTTAACTAATGTGATTTCAGTCATTTTTTCCCCACCATGCTGCAAAACACATTTAAAATGAAATAAATCTCAATTTTTCTGAGCTCGGCTAATGGGCAGACTTACCTAAAATCTCTGCATGATCCTCTGTCTTGTCTTAATGGCAGCGGCATTATGAGGTGGTGAGGGCCCTGCATCAGGCATGGGGCTTCTTAAGCATAATTACAAGTTGCTAAATTTCAAAGAGGTCCTTTCCAGTGTTTTGTAAAATCCAGTGAGTTGGGAGTTCTGCTCTGCTGCAGATTTGATTTTATCTCAAACTACAGAGCAGATGGTGTGAACCCTAACAGAAAGGGAACAAAGCAGTCAACTACTAATTTTATCCAGTTTATAGTGTTTTCACTCTGATATCCACCACGGCAAGACTCAGTCCTGACCTCTGTGTCTCCTACTAATACACCAAGTTATGTGAGTCAAGCCACAGTGTGCCTTAATTCTCCAACACAATCTTTGAATAACGCTAACAATTCTAGGCAAGAATCTGCCTTAATTGACAACTCCACTTTCTTAGCAAGCTGCTTAAAGATGGCTCTCCTCAATGTAAAGTCCGTTACAAGTAAAACCTTCATTGTTAATGATATTATAACATCTCATCGACTTGACTGTATTCACCTCACTGAAACCTGGCTTGATGAAACTGGCGGTAAAGAGCTGATCGTCACCATGTAATTTTTCATTCTCACACTGTACTAGGCCTAATAAGAAAGGTGGTGGTGTTGCTGCTATTTTTTCAAATATTTTAAAAGTACCTCATTTGGTTTTATTCTCTTCCTCTGTTGGTGGGTGTAATCGCTCTCCTTCCTGTCACCGCCATACTGCCAACACTCTGCACAACTATGCCCTAATTCAATCCAATGAGCTTCATGATGTGATGCAGCAGCTTAGTTCTGCAATGTGTGCTCTTGATCCAATGCCTACTAAGTTCATCAAAAATGTTTTTAGCTGTTTGGTGGAGGATATCCTTGAGATTGTTAATGCCTCCTCACATTCTGGAATCTTCCCCTCATGTCTCAAACATGCTTTTGTAAACCCACTGTTATAAAGGAGTAATCTGGATCCACTAATTTTTGAGAACTATATACCAATATCAAATCTTCCATTTTTGGGGAAAATTCTTCAAAAGGTTGCTTACCAACAATTACATACTTATCTGTCAACCAATAATTTCTTTGATGCTTACCAGTCTGGTTTTAGAGTTAACCACAGTAGAGTTAACCACAGTAGGTGGTTAACGCTGCCCTGATCAGAGTTGTTAATGATCTTAAAATTAGTAAGGACGATCATAATATTTTTATTTTGGTACTTCTTGACCTCAATACTGTGGACCATTCAATTCTTCCTCAACGCCTTGAACGATGTTTAGGCCTTAAATGCACAGTTCTTAAATGGTTTTCTACATATCTCACAGGACGATCTTTCTCTGTAGCTATTGGTAACTGTGAATCTGATGAGATTAGCATTTCATATTGTCCCATATGTCCCTCAGGGGTCAATTCTAGGTCCTCTGCTGTTTAATTTGTACATGCTTCCACTTGGGTCCAGCAATACAATATTTCTTATCAATCATATGCTGATGACACACAGTTATACATATCTGTGTCTGCCAATAACCTTAACCATGTCTTATCCAGTGCATTACAGATATCAGATTTTGGATGGCCAAAAAAAGTTTTTTACAACTTAATCACAGAAACTGATTAAGTTGAGTCCTAAGGCTTGTGGTATGAGATTCAAATTCTGTTACTTCCTCTATCTGTAAAACCATATGAGCATGTCAGAAACTTGGGTGTGGTTTTGGATGCCAATCTCAACTTCCAAAAACACAACTCTAATGTTTCTAAGACTGCCTTTTATCATCGTAGAATTACAGCAAAAGTTCTACGTTTTTTGTCTCAGTCAGACTCTGAAAAGCTGGTCCATGCTTTTATTACTGGTAGATTGGATTACTGTAACGCACTTCAGCAGTAGTTAAATAAACTCCAGCTAGAATTTTTATAAAAAACAAAAGGTCTGAGCACATTACTCCTATTTTATGATTTTCACTGGCTCCCAGTAAAACAAAAAATTGATTTAAAAAAACTTCTCATTGTTTTTAAATGTTTTAATGGTTTTGCTCCTTCCGATGTTTGTGACATGCTCACTAAATACACATCAAAGAGATCTTAGATCATCATATAAAAGTATCTTCACTATACCAAGAATGAACTCTAAATCAGCTCATGGTGCTTTCAGTCATTATGGTCCTACTCTCTGGAATTCTTTATCATATGAACTATGGTCTGCTACAACAGTGTCTTCTTTTAAAAGTAAATTAAAAACATATCTCTTTTCGCAAACTTTTAGTTAGGTTTAAGTGTGTGGTGTGAGTCAGTGTTATTATAGTTATTATTTCCCTTTTAGAAAAATGATAATAATAATACCTTCCTATTCTGTATGTTTTTTGTTGTTTTATTTATGTAATATTTTCTTATCTTATATGCTATTTTATATTTTGTCATGTATGATGTATGTTTGCTTGAAGCACATTGAGTTTACGCCTCCCGTATAAAATGTGCTATATAAATCAAACTGATTTGACTTGACCATACTTCACTGTACAATACTGTACACTTAGTGAAAACCACTGACTCTCACTAACCCTTCATCTCCTCTTGCAGACAGCAAGCGAAAGCTTGTCCTGGGACCTCTTTCCCTCACCTTGTTGTCGGTGCCTCGTTTCAAGATATTTGGGTCTGTATCGTCATCCTCCAGGAGTCCCAGCCTCCTCTCTCTGCCTCTCACCCTGTGTGTTTAGTTTACCGTCTCTTCTCTCTTCTTTCTGCAGGATGTACTGGGTTTTGTGTCTTGTATGTTTGTGTTTGTTCTCCTCCCAGGTTTTCATGGTGGAGAGGTCTTGTGACTCAGGTACTCTGTTTGGCAGCTACTGGAAGTACCTTGATGTCTTCCCAGATCATATTCGTCATACAGTATATGTTAACAATGCATCTATGATTTGTCATTCTGATTTTTCATATTGTAATTTTACTGTATGTTTGCTCCTCTAGACACTTCCATTCTTTCCCCCATGAATAGGTTTTAATGAAGGATAGCGTTTCTCTAATCCAGATTGTGGCTCTAAGAACAGTGGGTGTTATTATGCTGGACAGACTGAAAAAATCTGAAACAAATTAGTGATTTGTGATATAGGGCTATACAATATCAATAATACGGGCTTGACTTTACTTGACAGTTTTTATTTTTACAGTTTGACATTTTCATTCTGTTTGTAAAAATAATTCTATAATACATAAAATTCCTTATTTCGAAATGTTTCATAATAACAGAGTCTTCAGGTTTAAAATCAGAAAGAGCAAGAGAGAGAGGGGGAGATAGACAGAAAGAGAGAGAGAGATGGAGGAAGGGAAGGAGAAAGAGAGAGAGAAGAATTCAGGTAAGAGAGGAGAAAACAATGTGTGTAAAACATGCAGCAAACGTACAAGGATTTTTACCGAAATGTAGCTTCACAGTAACAGTGCAAATTCAAAATTCAAACAAATGCAAACAAAGTTTTGACTTCATACTATAACATCATAAGGAACATGTATGCTGTCATAAAAAAGTTTGTCAAAAAAGTCATCCCCTCTGCATTTTTGACCAGCAGAGGGCAGACAGACCCAGAGATACAGCTCTGACATTCTGTGAACACCTTCACGACACAAAGCAACATCAACATCACACTGAAGTTTCCAAATGACAAATAGAAGTTCAATATTCACTCAAATTTTAGCACTGGAGGTAAAGTTTCATCTTACAGGCCTGTAATAATTTGTGATGTTTTCTCTGTAAATCTGGTCGTAATTGTAGGAAAATAGTAATTTCCTTAAAAGAAAAGTTCACTTCAAACCAAAATTAATATCAATTATTTACAATTAAAAACATTTTTCTTCATACTTGAAGAATTGTTTGCTTGCCTGTTGACATATTTTAGTTTTTCATGTTCAAATGACATTTGAATGATATCACAGTGACAACAAACTGTGGTTAACCTGTAAATGAACATATTCACCATTGTGATTTACAAATGTGATTGTAACATTTGTGAAAAGAGATTCTACCAAAACGTGTGATCTGCAGGTAAAAAAAGGAACACAGGGAACCCATAGAAGACAGTGGTAAAGATTAACACTGTTAATATACACATACAGAAGTAATAATATCGAGTAAAGCTACATAATTTCAATACTTAACATACAGTTAATTAAAAAAAAGGTGTATGAAAAATATTATGAGCAGATGCTGGGCTAACAACATAACGACAGGATTCATCAGATTCAACAAAAAGCCTTAAAAATAAAGTTTGATGAGTGTTTTTAAATAAATAAATAAAAAATAAATAAATACTAGTGCCAACACTGATGAAAACTAATAATTATGATAATTTTATACCTATACCTTAAAACATTTTTAAACGTTTTAAAACAAGATGAGTGTTTTTGTATCAGAAATAATCTCCGTCCATACTAACACATATCACATGACCATTCACCTACACTGGGCATGTGCAAGGTGATGTAAACAGGAAGTAAGCAAAAAAAGCTGTGACATTAAAATACAGAATTTAACTGAACAACAGCTAATAGCAAATATAACAAGGTCAGTAACACTTGTAGTTCATTATCATGTTGTATTTACTACTGGTAGTTGAGCTAATAAAAACTGATTGACCTCTTGTCCACTGCCAGTCAAGTTTGTCTTTCTGTTTGGACTTCCAACAGGAAGAATGCTCAAAACTTCCCCCGGAAAACTGTGCAGGTCTGATCAGCAGCTACTGGAAAAGCTGATTTTAGGTTATTGCTGTCAAAGGATGTTGGAGCAGTTATTATCGAAGTATTTAATAAAGTAACAAAAGTAACAGATTGTTTGTGTGATATGAGCTCATGGACACTGTGTTTGTCTACATGTCTGACTCAGATGAAGATCAGATCAGATTCTATGAACAATCGATGCAGAGGACCAGCCAATAACAAAAGGTATCAGACAATGGTTAACATTGTGTCTTAACCATTGTATAATGAAAATCCATTCAAAGCTTTCGAGGTATTTTGCTTGTTTTATGACACACACACACACACACACACACACACACACACAGCCCACAGGTCATCAGTCAGCTTTATCCTTCTTCCTTGGTGTGACTTTACTAGCCACTACAGATCCCACTGCTCCGACACCTCCTGTAACCATGGAGACACTCCCTTTGACCAGTCCTACACTGGCTGCCGGCACACTGGTCACAGCTGTTTTGGTGAGCTCAAAACTTTTAGTTCCTACCCACGCAACACTCCCAAATGTTGCACCAACAACGTTTCGTGTCATGCTGAACAGGCCACCTCCCACTCTCCACATGACTCCGCCTTCTGGTTTGGGGTGGTCCTTATCTGTGTCTGAGACAGAGAGACAGATGGATAAACATAAAACACTAACAGACAGGGAGACAAAAAAAAAGACAGAATTTAATATATTCTAAACTAGATTTACCACCTCACGGTTGTGTGCCTCAACCAACCAGCAAAGTATCAAGAAATATGATATAAACCTGAGTTACAGGATTAAATAATGATGTCACAGTGAAGTAAATTGTGTCACTATTAGTATATAAATTTGTGAGTTACGGACAAAACCATGTTTTGTGTGGTCACAATGACCTTTGACCTCCAAAATCTAATCAGTTCGTCCTTGAGTCCAAGTGAGCGCTTGTACCAAACATTAAGAAATACCCTCAAAGCGTTACTGACATTCACAAGAATGGGATAGATGTTCACAGCTGTCACCAGAGCGGAGGCATAAAAACACCATGAGAGTGAATGAACAGTAGTGCGGTACATCAATCAGGTAATTGTTCTCTCCTCTCCAAGTTTAATGAAAATGAATAACAGTGATGTGCCTCTCACTCTGTCTGTCTGTCTGTCTGTCTGTCTGTCTGTCTGTCTGTCTGTCTGTCTGT
>NW_019525551.1:995166-1010304 GCF_002814215.2 Seriola lalandi dorsalis | reverse complement strand
AGTATCAAGAAATATGATATAAACCTGAGTTACAGGATTAAATAATGATGTCACAGTGAAGTAAATTGTGTCATAATTAGTATATCAATTTGTGAGTTACGGACAAAACCATGTTTTGTGTGGTCACAATGACCTTTGACCTCCAAAATCTAATCAGTTCGTCCTTGAGTCCAAGTGAGCGCTTGTACCAAACATTAAGAAATACCCTCAAAGCGTTACTGACATTCAGAAACTGCCTTTTCCATCTGATGCCAATTGCTCTGTCACTTTTGTATTGTTTTTATTTTTATATTTAATTTTTATTGTTGTTAATTAATTAATAAATTCTTAATGTGTTTTAATCTCAATTTGTGTAACTGTGTACGGTGTCCTTGAGTGCCAAGAAAGGCGCCTTTAAATAAAATGTATTATTATTATTTATTATTAGAAGAATGGGATAGATGTTCACAGCTGTCACCAGAGCGGAGGCATAAAAACACCATGAGAGTGAATGAACAGTAGTGCGGTACATCAATCAGGTAATTGTTCTCTCCTCTCCAAGTTTAATGAAAATGAATAACAGTGATGTGCCTCTCACTCTGTCTGTCTGTCTGTCTGTCTGTCTGTCTGTCTGTCTGTCTGTCTGTCTGTCTGTCTGTGTCTTGCTATGTCTGTGAAAAGTGAGAGTGAAATACAACTAGCATGATAAATGCCAACAGGCATGAAACTGGAGTTTTCCAGCAGCAACCTTGGTTTGACCAGTCCAGACACCATTTTAAAACAACACAGTGATTTTATCGTTTGTTAGTCAAGGTTTAGTTGCAACTCATCCAGATGGAAACCAACAGATTAACAGTCACTATTGATTAAATACTGAATTTAAAATGTTGATTAGCTGGGCCTACTGCATGTTACAACATTTTAACATTTTTAAATTTTTCCTCCTGTTCTCTGTCCAGTATATGGATGCACATATCTCAGTAAATAACCATACAGTATTCAGACAAGCCATAGAATAAATAGTATTTTATATTTGACAATTTATGAAGAGAAATGTGAGGGAGCCTGCTGCAGATGATAGAAATAAGAATAAAGCCGCAGACATAGCCTATAGGCTTATGTTTACATTAATTGTACAGCTAATTGTATTATATTGTGAGGACTGGACTAATAACCACCAAGGATAATTAGGATGTACTGAGACCATTATGTCCACAATGGGACAACTAGAATTTGGACCCAGCCTTACTGTTTTCCAGGCCTGGTCTTGAATACCATATGGGTATGAGTGGACACATGTAGATGTGGTTCCTCACCATGTCTGTGTTCCTCTGGGAGGTAAAGGGGGACTTCCTCCTGTTCTCTGTCCTCACAGCTGTGATGGTCGTTGGAGTCCACAGGAGATGAGGGGTTCTCCTCCTCCACCTCTTGCTGTGAAGTCAGCACCTGAAATATAACATCAACTGTTGATATTACAAAAAGTTCTGAACTATTTATTGAAGAAGTGATGTTTCTTGAAGTAGAAGCTGCCATTGAGTTTTTCATTAACTTTCGTAAAAAAAGGTAAAAATTATAATACTGAATTGAATTATTGCCCCATGATTAGGGGCGACCTCAATTAAAAATATGTTCTGAAATGAATAGTGTGTCAGTGAAATCTGACACACTATTTTTTTCTATCTTCCTTATGTTTTGGCATGTTATAACATCAAAACACTTCAACCAAAAATTTTAGTCTTTAAAATGTTCAGAATGAGTGCTTCTACTCATATTATTGATCACTTTTTTTTTTAAAAATCACTTTTACTTTTTCAAAGAGTTTTCTTTTTCCATTTTCCAATGTTTGATCTTTTCAATTCCTTTTCACCCACTTCAACTCATCCATACTTTAAATTAAAAACTTTATTCTACACTGAAACAGCTCACAACACTTACTGATCAGTAACATTTCAAGAAAGTCTCTCTTTTTTTAAGTTATTTTTTTGGGTTTTTCTATGCATATTCATTAGAGTAGCAGCAAGAGAGAGAGAGGAAATTTTGGCGTGAGAGAGAGAGAGAGAGAGGGGATGACATGCAGCAAAGGGCCGTCGGTCTGATACGAACCCAGGCATCCGCGATCTACCAGGTGAGCCCTGAGAACACATTTTTTATTATTGTTTATTCATTATTATTGTTTTACTTTTTGCTGCATTGTATGTACTTATTTTCACTATAAAAATAAATAAAACTATGTGGTTCTACCCACTTTTCTCAGGGGTGCCCAAGCTTAGTCAGATTATCACCCATATTGACCCGTGTAGTAAAGGTGAAATGTGTCAAATCACAAAACAAGTCATTTTTCTACATAAAAATGTCACTGAATAGGATGTAAAAACTAACCATATTCAACAAATTCTCATCATCTCATCCTTATGAATATCATTACAGCTTTATTATTATGAGAGCTCAATCTATTGAACTGTTGACGTCAGCTACTGTACAAACTGTATGTTATGTTTCTGCACAGCAGGGCCGTATTTCACAGCACAATATGGCTTTATTTACATCTGCAAGCATCTCCCCAGTTAACGATAGCTCAATGGGAGTTTAACAGAAATCATTGCAGAGATTTTTAAGGGTGAAAAGCGTTTGTTTCCATGAGGTTGAAATGCGTAATACGCACACAAACAAAAACTAACAAAACCAGCAAAAAGCAAAACAAACCAGAAATCGATAACATACAGAGACATCTGTGACTTTCCATAGCTGATGTTGTTGTGACAGACTGTGGCGTTAGAGTCACTAACACAGCAGCTCTGTCACGTCTCAGGTCCCTTTTTGAGAGCCTGAAGTAAAACCACTACCTATCTCTTACCTTCATTCCGTTACAGCAGCTGTGCTTCACTAATGTTCCTCCGCTGTGTGTTTTGCAGTTCTTTCTTCTCTTGTTTTGCTGTCAACCTGAAAGCGGAAGTGACGTCGCCTTGTTTCTTGTGCGCTAGTAGCTGTAATGGCAGCGAGAGGCCGCGGACTGTCAGCAGAGACACCTCATCATCTCTTACACTGTTAAATAAACTTATCAACAGATACTTATTCATAACTTGAGAGGATTTAGTAAATACAGTGATGATGATAGTAATGTCATAAACTTACTTAAAGTACCGTAAGAAACAAAGCAAAACAAAAAAGAAAAAGAAAAGAAAAAAAGAAACGAAACCCGACTTTACTGGAGGTTATTCAGTTTTTGTCTTCCATGTGAAAGACAATGGAGTCCGGTGGGAATGCGATCGGCCGAGTCAGCCCTAATATCATGAATTGTTCAGTATCATCATGGTGATAGTGATAATACAAAGGAATGGGCAGTAACGAAGTACATTTACTGGAGTACTGTACTCTTTTACTTGAGTATTTTTTACGCAAACTTGTGACTTTTACTCCTCTACATTTGAAGACAAATATTGTTCTTTTGACTCCACTACATTTCCATGCAGGACTCTCACTTTAAAGCATTGAACCAGAGCTTTTAGTCAGTGGAATTAATTTTTATTTTATTTTGAAAATATGATAGACCATACACTGTTTTCATCACAGGAGAAAAACCAATGACAGCCAACTCCTCCACTGTCAGTATTGTTTGAATCTGTCAGTGTCCTAACAATGGCGAAGTTAGATAAAGATGAGTAAGAAAGTTCTTCACGAGTGGACTTGATTTTATGCTGAAAATATTGGAGATAGTTCAGTTTTTGTCTTCCATGTGAGAGACAATGGAGTCAGCCCTAATATCATGAACCGTTCAGTATCATCATGGAGATGCTGATAAGATAATATGAATCATTGTAAAGCAAATCATTAAACATGTAATTAAGTTATAGTAGTTTGTTCAGTAATCATGGTTGGATTCATCTCCCACAGGCCCCAGGAGAATAGCTCCACCTAGTTTCTAATCCATCAATACAACTGTTGAGCACAATGGCCACTGTAGTTTTTAGCAAATGATGGATGAATTTGTTGGGGACTATTTTGAGCATCAGTATCACAGCCGGCGTCATCACAAGCAGTTAAAACCACATTTGGTGATCTATAATAGTAATAATAAACTTCACTTAGCTAATATGGCCTTGTTATTGTTTCAAGGCACTTTAAAAACACATTCACTTCAATCAGATCTTCAGGCAGGGAGTTTCAAAGACGAGAGTTCCTCACTGCACTCACCTTGTGTCATGAACCATGACTGACAAACAGACAGAAGGGCTCTGTTTGAGGATCTGAGGATCTATGCTCTGGCTTGTAGGGGAGTGAAGTGTTTCCCAGTGAAGAGAGGCCAGAACAGGGATGTAATGTTACATTATGAGAAGCTGAGCAGCTGGCTTAACCCTGAATATAACAAATAGCAATAGTCAAGATCTGGTGATGTAACAGCACGTAGCCTATGACCTTCTCAAGATCAGCATGAGAGAGGTACAACCTGATTTCAGAGAACCTCCTCAGCTGGAGAAAGCATGTTTGGACAACTCTTGTGACATTTGTCAAATGAGACGCCGCTATCATTTAACTGGTTTGATCTCTGTTGACAGGGCATAGAGCAGTCTCTGCAGATTGGTGAGGGACCAAATAAAGTGCTTTCTGATTTATTTTCATCTAGCTGAAGAAAATTCTGGATCATCCAGTGCTTGATTTAAGAAAGACAAGGGGCCAGCTGCCATAGGTGGCCTTCAATCACAATGATAATTACTGTGTTTGCGTATAATGTGACCAATTAGAAATAAATCAAGAACTGAGATCAATATCAAGTAAAATTAGCAGTGAACGACCACCAGCATCAGTTGTTAAAAGATTGGTTATTTTAGTGAGAGTAGTGTTGGTGCTCTGACATGAATGGAAACTTGACAACTCAATTTTCAGGAAACCAGTTTTTCTGAAACTTTTGGTACCAATGGGAACTATGGTAACTTAAAGATGGGTCCAGAATTATTAAAACTCACATGCCTATACGTCAGCTGAATGAGTTTTTATTCATGAGGGTCAGTCAAACCCAGTGGTGGTCTTTCAAACTTTTTGAAAGGTCAGAGGAGACTTTACTTATATAACAGTCGTCATGTTGCTAGTACGCCATAACATGATTGCGAAACATTTGCTTCCTAGCTTGGCCAGCCAAAAACTGTTATTATAGTATGAATTTGAATGAATGATATCTGTAACAAATTGAGGGATAATTTTGATCTATTGTCTCTCAGGTTCTGTCAAAATCTGGAGCCTTCTGATTCAAAGAATGTCAGTCTCAAATAATCCTTTAAAAATCTTGAATCCTTGAAATCAAGAATAACACTGATATAACTTTCAAATCTCTAAGAGACAAGATGGTCAAAGAAAAGCACAGATGGCATCCATGTTTGGGGACCAGTCCAGTTTACTGTCCAGGTGCACACCTAGGTATTTTTAAGTGTGCACCACCTCAATGTCCTTCCCTCGAATGTTGACTGGCTGAAGGGTGGGCCTAGACCTCCGAAAGTCCATGACCATCTCCTTGGTCTCGAAGGTGATCAGAAGGAGGCAGTATTCAAAAGTACATGTTTTATGTGAACTAATTGTTGTATTGTTCCAGAACCTAATGACTCTGAAACAATGTACTGACTGACTGTGCCTGACCTGAATTTGTAGAATAAGATTGTAGGATGTGACACCAAGGTACATGAACATGGACATAAAAACACAGTTGAATTAACAAAAGGAGCCATTGTTGTTTTTGTATTTCTTTTTTGAAGTCAGTGATGAAGTTTGGTTGTGGTAAATACAGCAAACATTTCAAACAAAATTAATCTTTCTTTATTTCTAAACCTTCAAACATTGACTTCAGATCAGACGATGTTCTCTGGTGAAAAATCTTCTGCCTCCTCTTTATATAATGTTGCCATCGTTAGGACACTGACAGGTTCAAACATGACTGACAGTGGAGGAGTTGGCTTTGATTGGTTTTTGTCCTGTGATGAACACAGTGTATGCTCTATCTTTATTTCAAAATAAAATAAAATTCATTCACTGACCACAAGCTCTGCCTCAAAGTAAGAGTCATTCATAGAAATGTAGTAGAGTCAAAAGTACAATATTTGTCTTTTAATTGTAGAGGAATAAAAGTCACAAGTTTACAAAAAAATACTGAAATACTGAAAATAGTACAGCACTTTGTTAATGTCCACACCTGGTCGTTTTTGATCCACTCCTCACTCGTTCCTCAGTAACTGCTCGCAGTTTTGTGTGCCATATTGTGTTGTGTTACACAGTTCTTTCGGTATCAGCCTGTTAATGGTTGAGGCTCTCTCCTGTGAGGCTCCTCTGAAAAGCTGTCAAAAGGTCACCATTAGTCAAAACTTTATTTGACTGATGTACACAAACTTTGGGCCATTGTATTGAAGAGTTGAGTTACAGTATGTGAACACAAACACCACTTCCTTCTGTTTCCTGTGAGAACTGACCTTTGACCCCAACATCTTGCTCTCAGCATCGAGTCAGACACATGATCTCCCCTGGGAGCCTATGCTGTACAAGGTCCCTGCTTTCCTTTCTTGATTCTCTGTATATTTTTTAACTCTTAAAATCTAAAAATACACTTGAGTGCGGATGTTGCTGCTGTGTTACATAAGCTTGTGGGATTGAAGTGTCAGGAATGAGAGGTTGTACAGAAAGTTTTCTGGATCTTAGTTCTCACAAAGTAAACAATCGTGGAAGAAAGAGCAGTTTCCTGGAACAGCTTCACACAGGAAAATCGACACAGAATTAACTTCAAGCTTCGGCCACTTTTTATTATGCTTGAGGAAAAATGTCACAGGTTTCCTGAGCTCCACTTTAAAAGCCAACACTAACAGTAATGAAGTCAATTATAATCAAACTGTATTTTGTCTATATCCCAGAATTCTATGTACCAAAGCAATGTTACCATTCTCATAGTAAAAAAGAATGCATCCTGGATAATGCCTCTGTACATTCCCTATGCAACTGTTAATAGAGATAATAGGTATTTCTGGTAAATGAAACAGTAAATTAATTCACCATCATTTTATATTAAATTTAGGATTATCCATGCAGTGGTACTAACAACACTTGCAACACTAACATGACAATTGTTTTTGTTTTTAGTGTCCTGTGGCCTGATATAAATAACTGTGTGTAGGATCCTTACAAAAAGTGCACCATAAGGACAAAAATATAATTTATAAAACGGTGCGCACATGGATGAGCTAGATATTCCGCCCAATACACAGTACAAAGTGGTCGGACATGGAGGTGAAGGCCTTCAACACCTGCCTGCACATCACCACCACTGCAGTTAAAATCATATTTAACAGAATATGCATAGTATTAAAAATGCATTCCAGACAACATTCATGGTTGGGTGCTCAGAGACTGTACTGATCTGTCCTGAGGTGAGGAAGAGGAAGATTTGATAGACTTCAGCACTTCAGAACATAGTGATTCCACAGAGAATGTTAGGGAAGCTGAGTCTGCTGGGAATGAACACCTTGGCACCCCTCAGGACTGTATGCTCAGTCCACTGCTGTTCACTCTGCTGACACAGGCCTAAACCACACCCTTAAGTTTGCAGTGCACCCAACAGTGGTGAGGCTCACCAGGAATGACTGGAGAGCAGAAGTCAATTAGCTGGTAGACTGTCAGCTCCTGCAACACGACAAAAAGTTGAACTTGACTCGACTTCTGCACCATGTTGGCCAATCACATACATAAATAACTTTATTTATTTTTAAATATGTTTTATGGAGCAAAAGAAAATCATTCATACAATGAATTATCATACCAGTGCTCATTTTCATAATAGAAAAGAATTATGAAATCATATTAATATACATTCATAGTTATAAAAACATATGCGATGACGGTAGGATTGTCCTTGGAATCTGAACATTATCCAAGGAGAACAAGTGAAAGAAAAATAAAATTAAAAAAAACTAACAAATATTTTTACATTAAGTGAAAATTGACAAAAAATAAATGTGTACATGCAAATAATAAATAAGGGAGAAAAGATAAGTCTGAATCTAAGACTATGTAAGTAGATAAATCTAAATCTAATCTCTCCTGATACATACATTACTTTGTGACATGAATGCTGTATTTCTGCTGTTGACCTCATGATTGTCACAATAGATGATATGATAACTGCCATGAGAATATTCCACAGATGTCTGCCGTTGTGTAGTCAGAGCTACACAGTATTTGAAAAAACCTGACACTGCAATATGCGATATGACAAGTGTATCCTCTTCTAATAAAACAAACCCCCCTCTTACTTCTACCACTCTTGGTTCAACCTCTCCAAAAATCAGCTTGGACTCTTCCATCTTCAGTTTCACGACACCAGCATGGACAAGTCATGAGATGTTTGGTAAAAACAACAAATAAAACATCCACCCACCCCACTGTAGCATTGATCTGTCACTGGAGCCTTTTTTTCTCTCTTTTTATGCAAATGGATTCATTCTGTTGTTGTTGTGACCCAGCTGAAGACAGCTGTGCTTTCAATAACAAAACTCAGAACAGACTTGCAAAAAGAATATAGTGTATACTTCTTTGTAAAATGATTGAGGAGCATATGTTACCAGGTCAAGTGGCAGTCCAGTAGGTTGACTGTAAGTGCCCAGGTTTTGAATCAGCACTCTTAGCCAGATGTCTGAATTTTACTGAGGTGGAAAAAACCTCTCATTCTTCATGGATAAAGAACATTTTTTTACTTTGCTGAAATGGAAGAAAATAGAGGTGCTATGAATTGTTCACTTGCCAAATTTAATTAAACATGAGTTGGTGTGGCTATTCAGGAGTAACAGTTTTAATCAAATGTCTCCAGCCCCTCTAATGAACCTTAGAAGGAAAAGAAAACAAACACTCCAAACCCACTATCTTGTTAGTTTTGTATTCATATATAATGATTATTTGGTGATTAGCGTGTACATGTTATGTTTAGTTTTGTTTTCTTTTGACATTACATAGATCTTTTTAATAAAACATTATTCATGTATTTGTTCTGCACTTTATAGATGTGTCTTGTTACTTTTGATGTTTTATTTAACAAAACAAACTTGTAATGCAACGTTTTGAACATTTTTGTGTTATAGAAAATAAACTAATTTGGGGAAAAAATAATCAGTACCCTCCTGACACATTTTCGCCTGTGTTTTACATCATATTGAACACGTTTGCTCCTCATTTATGATCACTGTAACAGATTGATTGTACTTTATTGGTTATAATAACTGTACACAGCACACAAGGTTATATTCATTTTGGGATTCATCAACATTTTTCTGGTTATAAAAAACATGGATATATACAGTATACATTCCAACAACTCATCCAACCTGAACAACCATACAGGTCGAAATGGTGACCCTATGATGCCAGGCATGGTTACAATAATATACAAACAGACTGTACTGAGAGTGGCATACCTGCCTTTGTCACCATGGTTACTATAATAACGGACATGGCTTGGTTAGGTTTAAGAAAAGATGGTGATGGGGTTAAAATAAGTACTTCCTCAACATTAGATGATCGATATTGTCATGGTTACAATAATAACAACAAATAGTCATGGATAACATAAACAACATAAACTGTTGGTTTCACATGGGAATCGAACACTGCTCTCCTGTTTCATATTCATCCATCCACCACAACTGCCTCCTGACATTGACTTTGTCTCTCTTTAAACTACATCACCACACTTTTCCCAACAAAACCCAACTATGGGTCATAATAACCTGCTGCACAAACAACCTATAGGCTTGCTTCTTACAGGAGGACAGTATACCAGATTCACAGGTAAATTTCAGTGTGAGAGCGTTGATGATGGTGGAGTGGAGAAAGAGCTACAAGTGAGTTGTGCCACTCGCTGGTGCGGTGAACTGGGGCACAGAAACTGGTGGTAGCCCAGCAGAAGTAGCCCCACAGCAGAGGTTACAGTCATCATCTGTATTCTTGTCCTAACACTGCGTATTGGGGTTGGGTGTGTATTGGGGTGGTTGATCTTACAGTGATTACAGCTGAGCAGAGGCAGAGTGAGGGAGGGCACCTTGTGTTCATCAGAGTTTTATCGTTGTCTAAGTTTAGATCTTGGCTCACAGATGGCTTCTCAAGTAACAAGGCTGCTGCAGGCTGATTTCAGCCACTCAACACTGAGACAGAAACAGAGCTCCACTCAGATTTAAAGGGAGACGAGCGAAGCCACAGAAGAGTGGCAAGTCAGAATAAAATAAGTGCAGAGGCAGGGGAGGAGTCCTTCACACAGAACACTGTAATATAAGGAGACATTTCAAACAGGACGCACAGACTTAGAGAGAGGAAGAGGAACAAACTGGACTATTCTGCCTGCAAACAACTCTTCACCACATCAGTCTATCTCTGCTTTCAAACTGCTGCCACTGGACAATGACAGAGGAAGCAAAGGTGGAAGTCAGCCTGTCTCCAGCCTCCGGGTCTGAGCCGCAGACTCCACATTTTCTGCGAGATGTGATCTTCCATGGCAAGTTAAAGGTGAGAGTCTCCCGTAGATCTGCTCAGGTAGAGAAGCCACAGTGTGGACAGTCCACAGAAAGTTGTTACAGGAAATATTTTGTGAAAAAGAAAAAAAAGCTTTAAGCTAAGAACGACAACAATTAATTTGACATAATTTTCAAACCTCTTTAACCTCCTGTTGTGTCAGTGAAGACATACTACTGGTGTTTGGCCTCAAAGACACTAAACTTTATTTGGAATTGTATTGGAGATCCCACAGTTTCAAAAATAACAAACATATAACGCTGATATTTGGGGAAATATTAATAAAATTTGTTAGATCTTTGGATGGATGGTTCAGCTGATAAAAAACAAACAAACTAAAGTTGGAGTCTCATGTTTTCGACTTGTATAAACAACACAGAGAGTACAGTAGAATTAAACAGAAAAAGAGTGAGGTGCATCAAAATCACATAAACAACATAAACATGAACAAAGATAAATATTCAGATTTTCCAGCCAGATCTTTTTTAACATAACAAAAGTTTTTTCCATTCTTCAAAGTGACTCAACTAAAATAATCCACTGTAGAAATGCAGCTCTTATCCACAAACACAGAGCTGTATACATGAAGTCACAGTGTTGACGACACAATGACAATCACTGCAGAGCTCATTCTGCTCATTGACAGACCACTACTGCACGACTCTTGACTGGTGGTCTGGGCAGCAAAGAGCTCATAAAAAACACTTATTAGACTTGCAAGACAGAAGAGACATGGGGCCTCCTTCATGAAACATCTACACACACAGATTTTACCCTATATGTATGTGGAGATTCATAAATGTTTTCTTATTTCTACGCTAAAGCAAAACATACAAGTTTTAAATCATATACCAGGATTTTGCTCATCTAATGGAACAGCCCAGCTGTTGGAAGATGTTGACTGTTTGTCTGAGCATTTTGTCCGTGTTCATTCTTGACCCCAGAAACAGCTGTGCTGGAGCATTATATTTCTCTAAGGGTTAAGAAAAATCCATCCTGTGGTAGATGTGTTTTACTGTAATACAAAAACTGTTGACCTGTTGACTGACTTGACATTAGATGCTGGTGCACTGCATAAAATAAGTCACTATTTTTGGCGTACTTGACTACATAGATATCATTAGAGTTGCTAAATATCTGACTGTGGTGCCATTTACTTTCTCCAGTACTGCAGGTGTGTGCTCACATGTGGTCAGTGTCCTGTTCTTGTGACTGCTATGTTCATGTCCAAACATGTGATATACATGTGGAATGGATTCCACAGCACACTAGTGCCCACCTGCCAGGCTGTGGGCATTGTCACCCAACTGTTCGGTTACCCACCTCCAAACAGGTTATCTGGGCCAGAGTTGTCTGAACCATATCTTATTCTTTGGTGAAATCATTGCTGATTGTTAAATTTTGTGTTCTGACATTGTTCAGACTTCAACTTCCTGCCTTAAAGAAAATGTTTTTCATATGTAATGTATCAAGAAAAAAGACCAGTTCTGAAACATGGGTATTGTATTTCTAATTTAATACAACAGTAATACAATACTCAGCTCTATTTGGTGAGGTCTCTACAGGTTTGGGTGGTGTCCTTTGAGTAAAATAATGACCATGGCACTGAGGGTAATGAAGGTCTCAGCTACTCTCAGAATCATCATGGCCATGAGGATGAGACCAATGTTTTTTTTTTTTTAATGTAATAGAGTTAGGTTACTCTCAAGAGCATCTGTAGCACAAAATGTCAGTTCTAAAGAGATAAGACAGAGACATCTCCCTCTCCTCTCCCCAACAAGAAGTTGTGTGAGCACTTTTTCTCAGCTGAAAGAGACAATGTAGTTTGAAGTGGGGGCCTTGTTAATGTTCAGCACCTGTAGCTCCAACCTTAAAAATGAGATGAGCAGCAGAATATATGAAATCACTTGACTCTGACACACAAATAACAGCTGGAGGCAACTGACCTTTACACCATATCTTTAATGAGTATAATGCAAATACTAAAGCCCTTATGTTGGTGTGATTATGATATTAAAAGGATAACCGGTTAAACTGGGAGATTCACCTTCCCTCAGACCTGCAGTCAGTTTTTATACACCTGACTTTATAAGAAGAAGTACAGTAATAGGTTCAGGTTATGCACAGCTCATAATTCAGACACTATTTATGTTTCACGATTTACATCCAGTGTCTTGAGGCCCCTCAAGTCCCTCTGCAGATTTCCAGAGAGTGTGGACTTCCCAAAGCTGCTACCTATAGCAATATGAATATCACAATATTAAAAGGTATAGGCAGTACTACTACTACTACTACTACTAATGATAATAATAATAATTATGAACAGTAGAAGAACACATTTTTGAAGACTTATTTTTGTTTATGTGGTGACGTTTGAAGATGCACAAAGATCCTGCACAGACTGAGTAATTTGGATTTTTTTGTTGTAATCTGGTGTGAGGATTCTCATCTGAGGTTTTAGTGTTTATCAGATCACGTAAAGGGACGGTGATTCTGTGCACTCTGTTTTGTTTTGCTTTCTCTGATCTCATAGTGTCATTTATGGCAGCATCAGATCACAAAACCACCACAAAATTAGAGGTTAACTCATGAACACAGCAGTGTTCAGCAGCTTTCTCTCAGGAGACAGGAAAACAACACAAAGCTAGATAAATAGTGAATATTTACTTTTCAGTTATAAGATGCACAGTAACACAATTTCTAATGAATGCTGGTGTTGCTCTGTGACTGCTGGATGCGTAAACAGACAATTGTTTGCTAGCAGATTAGCCAGATCAATTTTAAAGGTTATGATAGTTGATAAAAAAAAGTGTTATATCTGTTTCTGTTTCCCCCTAATGGCCAAAAGAATAATTTATTGCAGGTTTCACCACAGTTTATTTGCCAAAACTATGATCTTTGAATGATCGAAATTCACCATGCTGCCATGAATGAGTCCTCCAATGAAAACTCACAATCTTTGGAAATTAGGCGGCTTCAGTGTAAAACGTGAAATTTGGGGTAGATTGAAAAATGTATATTTGAGTTACTGCAACTTCCTGTTTCATGGCGAAAAATTTAAATTCACCACACCACCATGGTCATGCTGTTCACGAGTCACAGTTTTCACATTCAAACATCATTGAAGTCTTAAGCATATTCTGACCAACTTTGAGGTCGGTGTGGTCAACCTACTAGTAGGAGTACATCAAAGTGTATAAATAAAACTGTATGAATAAAACTGAATAATGGCATTGGGATGTCTTCAGGCTGGTACTCTTATAAAAAATATAAAGTTTTGGGCAGTTTTGAATATGTGTTGGAGTTATAGCAACTTCCTCTGTCATCATGAATCATCGAAATTCACCATGCCGCCACGCCAAGTCATCCAACGAAAACTCAGATGTTTTACAATTTAGCATTCCAGAGGTCTTAAGATTAGACCTTCCAAATATGATGTTGATCTGGTAAATTCTCCAGGAGGAAGAGTTAAAGTACGTGACACTTAAATTGCTAAAATGACACCAGAATTGGAAATTAAATTCAAAATGGCAGACTTCCTGTTGGGTTTAGGATATGGGTGCAAGAGGCTTTTTTTTTAAAGTCTTGGCATGTTCCATGTACTTACCGATTTTCATGCATATAGGTGAAACCAAAGGGGTATGAAGGGCGCATTTGAAATTTTCTGGGTGGCGCTATAGAGCCATTTAGCTGCACCCATGAGCAAGACCCAGAAAATACCTAAAATGTTCACTATGCCTGACGTGCGCATATTCATGAATTTTTGATATAATTGTGTGTGATAGTGTTTTTTTCTGATTGTCTCCGCCCCAGTGGCGAATGTGGTGCGTATTTCTGCCTGGATTGAACCAGTCTCTAGTCCTGTTAAGTGTGTGTGCAGCTTCCCTGCAAGATAGGTGAGTGTCCAGCTTGGCTGTGTTCAGCATCTCCATCAGGCACTTTATGGTTATTTTGCATGTTTTATTTTGGGTGTAATCCTGGGTGGGGACCAAGCAGGAGCTGGGGAAATTTGTGTTTCCAATTGGACTAGTGGTGGTTTACTTCTCATTGTGCAGGGCATGCGTGCTGTATTTGCAACTGGTGTTTGTGAGGTGAGGATCATATAGGGGGTGAGCTGTTGTGAATTGGTTAAGTTATGGCAACGTTTGATGTACTTACACTCGTTTTGGCCGAGAGTGAAAGCCAATGTGACACATTTCTGTAGAACTTGTCACACGTGCCAACTTGTGGGTAAGCCAAACCAGAAAGTGCCTCCAGCCCCTCTGCCTTTTGAACATTTCATTGTGTTAGTCCCCTGCCCAAAACAAAGTCTGATAACCAGTTCATTGTGAAAGTGATGTGTGTTTCAACCTGGTTCCCTGTGTCAGCTGTTAGTAAAGCCTTAATAAAGTTCTTCACTACATTTGGGCACTACAGCGCTGGCACTAGACTTTAAAGTCTATAGCCGTGTTTCCACTGCAGGAACTTTCCCCAGGAAGCAGGAACCTTTTGAGGAACTATGCATGTTTCCAACACAGGAGCCAGGGTCTAAATTCACTTTCAGGGTAATTGGAAAGTACTACCCCCTGACCAGGTACCTTTTTGGGGGTCGATCAAAGGTTCAGGAAGTTTGGGGGGTGTGGTCTGCAGTGCTGA
>NW_019525551.1:980291-995146 GCF_002814215.2 Seriola lalandi dorsalis | reverse complement strand
TTTTGGGTGTAATCCTGGGTGGGGACCAAGCAGGAGCTGGGGAAATTTGTGTTTCCAATTGGACTAGTGGTGGTTTACTTCTCATTGTGCAGGGCATGCGTGCTGTATTTGCAACTGGTGTTTGTGAGGTGAGGATCATATAGGGGGTGAGCTGTTGTGAATTGGTTAAGTTATGGCAACGTTTGATGTACTTACACTCGTTTTGGCCGAGAGTGAAAGCCAATGTGACACATTTCTGTAGAACTTGTCACACGTGCCAACTTGTGGGTAAGCCAAACCAGAAAGTGCCTCCAGCCCCTCTGCCTTTTGAACATTTCATTGTGTTAGTCCCCTGCCCAAAACAAAGTCTGATAACCAGTTCATTGTGAAAGTGATGTGTGTTTCAACCTGGTTCCCTGTGTCAGCTGTTAGTAAAGCCTTAATAAAGTTCTTCACTACATTTGGGTTGCCACATGTGGTACAGACTGACCAGGGTACGAATTTCCTGTCTAAAAAGTTCTAACTAACTCTGCAGTCTCTAGGCATTTCACACTCAGTTAGCAGTGTTTACCACCCTGAGTCAAAGGAGGCACTACAGCGCTGGCACTAGACTTTAAAGTCTATAGCCGTGTTTCCACTGCAGGAACTTTCCCCAGGAAGCAGGAACCTTTTGAGGAACTATGCATGTTTCCAACACAGGAGCCAGGGTCTAAATTCACTTTCAGGGTAATTGGAAAGTACTAGCCCCTGACCAGGTACCTTTTTGGGGGTCGATCAAAGGTTCAGGAAGTTTGGGGGGTGTGGTCTGCAGTGCTGAACATTTTGGACTTTTTTCATTTTAATTCACCCTCGATGTTTAAGAGTCTGCAGTGAGTGACACAATGTGCATGGTTCATTGAAGGTGTTGCAGGAGCAGTTCATGTCTTGTTCTTCCTCTGGAACCATTGTATTGGATTTTGTCTCCAAATGTAGGGCGCGAATGAATAAAGCAACTGCACAAGCGAGAGAGGCTCCCCCTTGTTCCCAGGTTGACATGTAGCTGTGGTGTGACCGTAAGGCAAAGGTGCGTGAGTTCCATTCTGGTGATCAACTGCTTGTTTTGTTGCCAGTACCAGGGTTGGCCCTCACTGCTCATTTTTCTAGGCCCATATGTGGTAGAGAGGAAGGTGTCTGACACCGAAGAAAGACCCAGCTATGTCATGTCAACATGTTGAAACCTTACTTTCCCAGGGACACATCTCAGATCACACAGATGAGCCCTGAGATGTCCACCTCCTTGGTGTGCTGACGTCCTCACTCTAGTTCACTCTTTTCTCACTCTGTTTGGTTATGGGCCTTCCTGTACCACTGTCCTACAGCACAATATTGATCTCTGTAGTAGCTGATGCTCTGTCCCTTGGGTGAATTGTGGTCCTATGTTGGTATAGTACAACTTGGTGAGTAGATACGGAGTGATTTCATGTGGGACGGGGTGTTACGACCCCAGTGGTTGTGTCTGGTGCTGCTGCTCTCTCCTTGCGCCTCCTCCAGTGATGAGGATGAGCTGCACGCGGGTGAATCTATTTTGCTGATTAGTGGGAGGTGACAAATGGAAGGATGAGGGCTGAGTTGAGGGAGTGGCCAGTGTGGCAGCGTGTTTCCAGCATGTGTGATACTCCTTGTGTGAAGGAGGGTGTTTTTCAGACTTGCCTGAGGTTTCATTTTGTCCTTTGGTTGTTAACCCTGGAGGTTGAGAAGCCAGTGCTTTTTGTTGTTTTGTTTTTTTTGCAGGACTTTTGGGTTGCCTTTGATAATAAAAATCATTGGTTTCCTCACACTTCTGTTTTGCCTCCTTATCTTCCTTTCCTCCCGGAACACTGTTTCATTTGTTACTTCGCCTCATCCCTTGTAACACATCAGGGAACATAACAGAGAGAAATAAAATTTCTATTTCTATTAATTTGGTTTTACAATATTTGGGATCGTCCTTCCACCATGGCCCATTCATATTTAACAATGATCTCTGTGAACTACTATTACTAGGAATAGAGGAATGGAACAACAATATTATACTGGCTGATGGTACACATAGAATACATTAACTAACAGAAAAATAACGATTCTCAATGACACAAATAAATGGCTAAAGATATGACTCAAATAATAATAATAAGGTGATGCACCAGAGGTTATTTAGCGGTTTATTCCCCAGAGGATACAGGATCCAGAGTGGTCCCTAGATGGTGGTATTGTCACATGCTGGATATTTTCCTCAGAACTAATAAAATACATCTCAGCTCCCCTTTGAGGAGGTGGTGACCACTTATCAGTCCCAGGTCAGCCTCATTCTTGCAACATGGACTCAGTGTCGCTCTGTGGGGGCTTTGTGTGTATCCCTATTGATGTGGAGGTGTGTATTCTGGATGAGTTCCATGAACTAGCTGTAAATTCCACTGACATCTTAAAAGCTATAGTTTGTGGGTGATAGGAACTCCTTCGTCCCTGTTTTCTGTCCAAGTGATAGTTTGATGGTGTGAAATCAGACATGGGAGACTCTTGATAAACCAGAGCACCCCAGTGTCCTTATTGTAACCCATGTCTTTTATTACTGTCGTCAACCTGGGTTCGATATATTTGCCAAGAGGGAACATATAAAATTGGATCCAGGATTCAGTTAGCAGAGGATGAGACTAAGCCAGCCATTGACACACAGAAATGTCTATTAGAAAGATAGGACCTGAACCAGTGATTGCTGCCCACTTCTCCAGTCTGTCAATGAGTATTTATGATCTAATGTGTTGAGAGCAGTGCTGAGGTCTAAAAGAACTAAGATGGAGCAGTCACCAGCATCTTCAGCCAAGAGAAGATAGACTGGAAAATTTCAAATAAATTATTATTTGTTAAATGTGCTAGTAACTTTTTGAATACAACTTTTTCTAGGATTTCAGATACAAATGGAAGGTTAGAGACAGGTCTTACTTCAAATGACGTGGAAAAAAAATCATTGATACTCCAGTAACCAGATGTGGTGCTACATCACCTGCTAAGTCAGGTGAAAAGATTTATTCAGAACACATCTTGATATTTTTATCACCTCAACAGAAAAGGAAGCGCTAACATGAGAGAAACAGAACTGTTTAAATAAACAAATGCCTCTACATGCTGTGACCTAAACCCTCACCCCTCCCTGTCTGTCCCCATGTGCACACTGTCAGCTGCTGAAAGCTCTGAGCCCAGAGGAAAACACCCACTGCCACCATGGCCTCTATTTCCAGGATGGTGAGCGGCGTGTTGACTACGTCCTTACCTACCCTGTGAAGAAGCTGGGTGGGGGCCGCTCCTGTCGACAGTCAGCATACCTGCTGACTGAAAATGCTTTTGCCCGTAGCCTACGCCGTGGCCCCCACGGCCGTGGCCCCCACAGCCATGACCCCCACAATCAAGATGAACATCTTCGACAAAACCCAGCACGGAGGGCAAAAGATTCATCGTCTCTGTCATCATCACCAGTGGCTGACATGGATCTTGGCTGTCCAGGAGAGACCATCAACGTCCAGGAGGATCACAAGGCCTTCAGGAGGGAGGAGTTTGAGGGGAAACTGAGAGACATGGGGCTGGAGCTGGAGAAAGATGAAGATGTGAGTTTACATCTTTAAATCTTTTACATATATTTCTTTCCACCTAAACTCTCTTTTAGTGTCTGTATGTGTCCGTGTTCTGTTTGCAAAGGTGACACAGTAACATAAGTCAATGTAGGAAACACTGTGTTAAACAGCCAAATGAGAGCAGTTATTATTACTGTTAGTGCTTTTACTCACATGCATTAAGTGCAGGGACCTCACCAGGGGTGTCCAGCCTCCCAACAACACACCACTCAGCTGCACTGAAAAAAATAATTACAAGCAAATAAATAGCCCAGTTGACTGGGCTGCAAAAGCAAAATAAACCAAAAGGTCAAGCAAAGCAAAAAGCAAAAAAAAAAAAACAACCAAGAGGAGGTAATTCTATGTTGTTGTCTGCCTCTTCCACTCAGATTAGTTTCAGATTACATCCCTGTTTATCCAGAGTCACATAAAATATTAATCATTTGTGTGAAATTTTGTCATAATTGCTGTGTGAAGTCTTGAGTAATGGCTAAAAAATGTTTTGATAGGTAACTGTAACTTGACCTTTGACCTTTAACCACCAAAATCTAATCATCCTTGAATCCTAGTGAATGTTTGTACCAAATTTGAAAAAGTTCCATCAAGCTGTTACTGAGATGTCCATGAAAATGGGACGAACGGGTATACGTATGCACGGATGGTATGCTGTCCTCACTAAAAGTTGCTGCAGGCAACATGATTTTCAGATATACAGTTAGCTTAACATTGTCCATCATTGCATCCTCCAAGGAACAGGCAGGTTGTTGTTTGGCAGGATTTAATGAAGAAAATATCTTAATTTGTAAAATTGCAAAATAACATTACTAATACATAAGTGCAGTAAAGATCACTAACATGAACCAATACAAACAGGAACTTATAAGTACATAAATGTATCTAATAGAAATGCAAATATGATAGTAAATAATGTTTACACAGCACCAATGCTCTAAACATCAACCACTAAGACACCTGTACTCTGTCCACAATAAAGTAATAATCATAAAACATATTGTAATTAAACCCAAAACTAGTGACATAAACATGTCGATATAACTGTAAGCAGAGGAAAACTTACGGATGAAGCCGTTTAGTGGACTTTAAAGCTCACTCTGAGTGCATGAAGAGAAATTTTTTCTTAATGTTTGTCTGTGATAACACTTCTCCATTCCTGCTGTTTGCAGCCACCAGTAGATGGAACCAAATACATCACAGAACAAGACAGTATACTGATTCCAATACAGATGGACAACCTGAAATCAATATGCCTCTGACTCTAGGTTGACAGCCAAAAGTTTCAGATCCTGACTTGTGCTTGTTAAATGATAGAGCAACAGGTACTTTATATAATCTGGCCCTGATTAGAGAGTTGGGTGCAGGTGGACTCAGGCCTAGGGCTGCATTCACCAACACGACACATACTATATTCACCTACACTCGGAGAGCATTCCCCACCACATTTGCATTGGGTCTTATTTTCTAGACCAATGTTTTAAAATCATGAACTTATCCTGTCACACTGGTTATTGTATTTGTTGTAGGAATCCACTGTATCACAACAAACAAACAAAATCCAATAGAACACATTTTTAAGTGTTGTTTAACACTTCATATACACAGAATGTCTTAATCAACAATTTCTTGAATCAGATTCAGTCTCTTTCAGAGATCCTCTGATTGTGGTAGTCTCCTGCCTTTTCATGTCATTGAAGGTACCTTGCATCTTGCCAATCTCTGGACTCATGTTGGGAAGATATGCACCTGGGTTTCCTTGTACATAAGCTGGCCTTTCGTCTTGGAGAGTCATTTAGTATTTTCTGTTTGTCTAAATCCACCACTATGATTGGTTTCAGGGTTGGAGTTCTGTGACCTTTGTAAATTACTACTAGGAATCTGAAGCCGGCTCTGCTTAGAACATGCAGAAAAATCTGACAGAAGTGTTGGTGACATGTATCATGTCTTTGTTCTTTCCTTGGTGCTCACCAGCTTCAGATCCAGACACTTGCTCTAAAGTTTGTGGTTTGTTTTAGTATTTGCTGTCTTCATATTTAGTGCTTGCCTCTGCTGTCTGAAGTCGCCCCTAGGTATACCTGCTCTTGTTTCTTCACATAAAGATGATATTCATGTTCATTCTGAGGTATGAAGGAGCTATCTCAGCTTTGTTTTTAGTGATCTCTGCTTCTCTAGATGTTCTGCAAATAGAGTGTGACCTCTGAGCTGTCTGCTTTTGGACTGCTAACCATGACAGGGGGTATCCTTTTCTGGGCTTGCAGCATTTTCCCCATTTGCAATTTTTTTTCCACATCAAAAGCTGTGGTCATGAAGTGACAAGTTCTTTTTTTTTTTTTTTTTTCTGAATTTTTTGGGGGGCTTTTTGTGCCTTTAATGGACAGGACAGTAGACAGACAGGAAATGGGGAAGCAGAGAGAGCGGGAATGACACACAGGAAAGGGCCGTCTGAAGCGGGAGTTGAACCGGGGGCCAGCTGCAGTGAGGACTGTAGCCACTATATATGGGGCGCCTGCGTAACCCACTGCGCTACGTGATGCCCCAAGAGACAAGTTTTAACCCAGTAGTACAATTATTGACTGTCCAAATGTTCGTAACTTAAATTAATCAGTTGGAGTTTAAAACCTGTTCTCATTCCGTCAAGCTGAATGTTAAGTTTCCAGAAAATAAACTTTTACCAAAACTGTTGTATAGACAACGAGGACAGACTTTGGACAAATACAACAGGGAGGGGAGGGGAAATCCCCAAGGAAAACAGAGGCCTAGTCTTAATTGCTGTACCACCTGAGAAAAACAATGTCAGAGTTTTCTTTATTATACATGCTTTAGGTTTTAGGAGACAAGTAGTTAAAGTGCAATGGAATGACCCAGACAAGGATCCGCCACCTTTGCTCAATTATACCCTTTTTCCACCAAACTTAGCGGGTTTTTTACACACGTAAACCCACTAATAAAAGGGAGGAGGACACACACAACTGCATGGAGTGATGTCATCACATGCACTTACAGAGCACACACACGGACACAGTGGAAAGGGAGAATGAGCTGTTAGCTGCCGTGCAAACTGGTCAAACAGATCTGTCATGTCTTATCTCCAGGTTGTTGGACCTGTAAAAGTGTCAGAGCCTCCATGTGAGACACTTCAATCAGTGATTGTGTGTTACTAACTATTACTACTAACTTATTTCGGAGCAACGTTCACTCTTTCATCCTGGAGCTCAGTGTAGCTGTGGTGTTTTTGGTGTTTTGCTGGACAGGTGACAGGTGTGTTTACAGTGTCTTTGCTCTGAAAGACGTTACTGCAGGAAAAGGGAAGAAAATTAGCGAGTTCACCTGGCTATTGTGTTTACATCAATGATGATTGGAGCTGATAAATACCTGTATCTACTGCAGAGTTATCTGACTTGGTGTGAATGCTGATTGAACCTTGAACTTTTCCATTGCAAATGAAAGCCTGATGTTAGCAGATCTTAGCAATTTTTTTGACCAGTGGAAAAGGGGCTTAAGTAAATAAATCTGAGGGTCTAAACAGAGAGTAAGACAGATCATCACACAAGCCGATGGTCCTTTCAACTTCATTGTTGCAGAAGAATCAGCCATGAATAACACAAGGTAAAATGGTCATATTAAACTTTTTCACAAGTAAACAGTGTTGGACGTGGCTTCAGCTTGGTTTATATCTGACTATGAGAAATTAGGGGACATCCACTTTCTCCAGGGTTGCAGCTTAGATTAATATATCATCAGTCGTTTAAATGTGTAATCTGATAGTCCACCTATGTATATGTCCTGATGCCAACATATAAATAGAAAATATGACTCACTACAGCAGTGACTTAAACTGGCTGACCTGTTGTACCACATATACAGTCTTGATTCAGGGGCACCTCGGTGGCTCACCTGGTAGAGTGTGTACCATTAGGAATTCGGTCCTTACTGCAGTGGCTTGGGTTCGAGTGTGTCATCCACTCTCTCTCTCAGCCCAAACTTTCCTGTCTCTCTCACTGCTACCCTAATAAAGGTATAGAACCCCCCCCCCCCCAAAAAAAAAAAAAAAAAAAAAAAAGAAAAAAAAAAACCTTTAGAAAGTCTTGATTCCTGTTCTCCTGAAACCGGTTGCAAGGGCAAATGTAAACTCCCACTGCAAACTTCCTGTGTGTTAACAACAAATTATTTGATATGAGGACCACTGGTGGTAAATCAAATTGGTGTGATGTTGCAGAGGCTGAATATATTATTATTAGGAAGAATACAGATGGCAACAGGATGCAGACTCAAATGTGACCAGTTTTGGTGACCACAGGCATAGGTGCAAACCTATTACTATTACTGCTGCAATCCTTAAATTGGCGCCATACAGGGAGGAATTTCTTTCCCAGTCTGATCGCTGTTTTGACTGATGCCCAGGATGCGCGCTCATGCATACAAACTGTGAGCATATGCACAAACACGAGCAACAGCAACTGACTGTAGTTCACTTAATTCCATTTAGAAAAAATTGAATAGCACCTTTAAAATAAAAATAAAAAATTAAGCACTTTAAAGCTGTATTACGTTTTACTGTCAAGCCCTATAATAAGTTTTATTTTTGGGCCCTGCACAGAGCTCACAGTGAACAGGTGGGGTGACAGGTGCAAACAGGTGGGACATTCATTCAAATGAATGCTGGGAGGTTTGGGGTTAGGGTTATGGTTAGGATTATATATTGTGTAATATATTGCGTCTGAAGTTTTGGAGTTTTGGGTGTTGTGCATCTTTAGGCCACAAGAGTACAGGACATACTACGCTAGTATTGAGTGAATGCAAAACAATATGCATATTATCTTCCCAAAATATTAAGCTGTAGGCTACCTGATAAATGATGTGTTTTTACTCAACTGTGATAACTGTGTTGATACTCCTTGTGTACTTTGACAGTAAGTGAACAAAACTCTGCCAACTTGTATTTATTTTGTATTATGACATTAGCACATCTATAATAAATAAAAGTATTTTAATCAAAATGCTTAACACTTATCAACAATAACAGGCACCAAAAGTTGGGTAACTTAACCAAACTGCAGCAGTGAGTCTCTCCAAAGTCTGCTGGCAGCAGGAGCTAATCATATCCACAGGCTAACAAGCCTCTTTGTGATGGTTAAGATAATGTGATGGACAAGATGCAAAACAACATGTCAAACATGCTAATGCATATTAGATGTGCCAATCACTGGAGATAGGGAAAGGAAAGCCAGTCCAACAACTTATCCCTGCTGTTTTAAGAAGCCTCTAGATGTGAAAGCAGACAGGGCCAAAGACATTACCGAAGCTATTGGTATATATTTTTAAATGGCTATCCACCTATATGCCGTAGTAGATTAAATAAAAAGCGCTCAAGCCTCATTACAGTGTCCCATCCCATGCGCACATAAGCCACTCCATGGTCCGTGCCATTTGCAGACGTGCACAACACAAGCAGTGATTGAGTTACGTATATATGTATATACATAGCCTTCTGTAAGTGGAACAAATTGAAACACTCCTAATGGATAAGTTGTATTTTTTTTATTATTCTACATATTTATTTTTTACTTTTGTAACAACAGATGCTTTTCAGTTTTGTAGCTATTTGGTTTTTTTTAGCAGCACCACATAAAAATATGACTTATGTGAGAGTGCATGTTTTGTTCACTGTTTAATGTACTTGTCACAGCCTGCAATGCCTCTGTGTCACTCTCCACTCTGCCACACCTCCTAATCAGCCTCACTGTCCTCACCTGTTGCCCCCAGCTGAACTCCATCTCCAATCAGGCCAGATACATCCCTAGTTCACTTGCTCTTTGCCAGATTGTTCTAGTATTATGCAAGACTTTCCAGCATTCATCTCCGGACTGACTTCCCTGTATCGACTCTGCTCGTCCCTGACCATCCTGCCTCGTCTCTGCCCCAGTAAACGCCTCAGCCTTCTCCTCAGCCACGAGTTCTGCCTGTGCGCTTCGTGGTCCCCATCTGCCTGTCCCTGTGGCTGTTTGGCGTTCTCCAGCTCCGACATTACAACGTGAGTGCTTCCCTGCTGGTTTCCCGATCCTTCGTCTGACTCTGATTACCCGCCTGCCTGCTCCTTCCTGGTTTGTCTGCCCCGGTGACCTGGTTCCGATCCTCCTGCACCCTCGACTATGTCTCCAGCCTGCTCCCTAACGGTACCGTTGCCTTCCTGCCAACTCGTCCCTGTGTGTGAGCCTCCCCAACCCGCTCCACTCACCCGCTCCATAACATGGCATCTCCGGCCCCAGACCCATTCCTCTATCCCCAATACCCACCTGTGTGCAATATCTCTGCTGGTTCTTTAATAAAAGTCATTACCAACTATTCACCTGTTTGGTTGTTCTGCAATTGGGTCCTACCACACCCTGTTACAGTACAATCTGGCCAGAAATGGACCTAGCGCACAATCCCACACCCCTGATACACCTCGAGAGAATTGAGGGCGTTATCCAGCAGCATGAGGCCATGATGTCCGCTGCCGCCTCGGAAGCTAGACAGGTGGCTGAGGCTAATGGACAGGTGCTATCAGCGTTAGTAAGGCAAATACAGCAACTGACGACCTTCCTGAGTCAGTCCGCTGCTCCCATGCCCTCATCAGCTCAAACGGTACCAGAACCAGCTCCAGCTTCACCTTTGCCCAGAGATTCCCCCAAGTCCCGGGTGGGAACTCCGGAGCGCTATGATGGAGACCCAGAGTCTTGTGGCCCTTTCCTAACTAACTGTTCCTTGCTGTTCCCCCTTCAGCCCTGCACCTTCGCCACTGAGGAGGCGAGGGTGGCCTTCACTATCAATCACCTGATGGGCAGGGCTCATCCGTGGGGCACTGCTGAGTGGGGGAGACTCCAGCCTGTGCTTCTTTTCAGTTGTTTGCCAGAGAGCTGGCAAGGTGTTCAGCCTGGGGGCTTTCAGCTCAGAGACTGCACGGGGGCTTATGGGCATTGTTGGTTCCCACCATTCAAGAGACCAAATGTATCTTTGCTCCACTGGACAAAGGAACTCACACTCCACAGTTCCTCACGGTTCACACCTGGGGACTACCCTTCCCCCCACGGACCCCACTGGCTAGCCAGTGTGGGTCAGCGTGTGACATGTGACCCCCAAGGGTGTCACCAAACAAAACCAGTCTTCTAGACCTCTTCTCTCTCTCTTCCCCTCTTGGCTTGCTCTGGAGAGCAGCAAGCAGCAGAAGTCTTAACTTTGTTAATGTACTCGTTGGTTGATGTCTTGTTGTAATGTTTGCTTAGGTTGTGGTCAGTCATACAGTTAATCGAGTACTCGTATGTTCACACACATACCTGCAGTACGTCTTAGTTCTAGATCCTGCATGAAGCTAACCTTCCCCCTCTAACATGGTACCTTTAGATTACGAGAGCTAGGCTAACAAAGAAACTCACACCTTCCCTCTCAAACACACTAGGTGGTCTCAGCGGCCATTTTGAGTAGTTTCCTTGTTTATTGCCATTTTGTGTAGTCTCCTTTGTTCATGTCATGTGGTTACAGTGACCACTTTGAATCGGCCATCTTGCCTTTGTCGGTGTCCCCACAGACACACACACACACACACCTGTATATACTAGATTAGACATTGTGTTTTACTCTGCTCCATTGTTAATAAATGTCTTTAAGTATAAATAATGGTGTTTAATGTTGCACAAGCGTGAATATTGCCAACCTCTACTTGGTAGAATTCCAATCCTTCAACTTTAACTTACTATTGATATGGTAATTTGGTTATTGTTAGTAAGCTAATGGTTCATCAGAGTTCCAGATTAATGGTAATAAATTGAGACTAAAACCATATTGGCTATTTTGCCTATTAGTTTAGGCTGGTCCCCCGTGGACTTTGATTAATTTTAAAATTATTATTTAATATTTTTAATATTAATATTTTCTTGATTTATGATAGCCAATAAATTGATAAACAACCGAAATCCAACATATTTGGTGTCCAGCTCATGAGGTTGACCTCAGACCCAACAGTATGCAGCAAGGAGACCGGACACTGGCCGACTTTTCTATCGACTTCCGTACCAAGGCCAGCCAGAGCAATTGGAATTCTGCAGCCCTCTGTGACGCCTTCTTCCACGGTCTGGCTGACTACATTAAGGACGGGCTGGTTTCCCATGACATTCCTTCTACATTGGACGCGGTGATCGAGCTGGCCATACAGATCGATCTCCGTATCCAGGCCCGCAGATGAGAGAAGCAGCAGGGTGTCCCTCTTCGTCAGCCGTCTGTCCGTTCCCGAGGGGGCACCACCAGTCCCTCATCCTCACCAGGGCAACAGAAGGGGGAGTCCAAGCCAATGCAGCTGGGCCGCACCTCTCTCACCCCAGAGGAACGGGAACGTCGTTGCCAGTCTAACCTGTGCATGTGCTGCGGGCAGGCTGGTCACTTTGTCTCCCAAGTGCCCAGTAAAAGCCAAGGCTCACCAGTAACAGGGGGGATACTGGTGAGCCCAACAACTGTTAAACCTCCCCGCAAACAAAGACTACTGCTCCGAGCCCGGCTCATCCTTCCTGATGGCCCACATACCCTGGCCGCTCCTACAGTGTCTATTGTCCATAGCTAATTTATACTGAATAAAAAGCTTTTCCTTCAGTTCATTAAATCCCTGCAGCACCTTAGGGCAGCAGGACACATATGTTGGCAAATCTGCAGCCTCTGATTTGAGAAGTGCCATTATGCATAGCTGTCAACTTTGTTTCCACTGATGTATCACATGAAAATGACACTAGGCTGTTACAAAATAACCACACAAACGCAGTGGCGATTGCTCTAAGACTGCAAGGGAAGCTCAGCTTACCCTAAAATGTCAACAAAATAAGTGGTCAAATATGTGCTGTTGTGTGAACATTTCATTGACTAAATATGCGCTAGAACACGTTCATCTTTTGTTCAGAATCAGCTACTTATCACAGGTAACCGACAGGACTTTTTCTCATTCATTCATTACACACAGTGTAGACGCCGAGCGTCTACTGACTTCAATGGGGAAGCAGAGAGTGGGTTGTTCCACTGCAGCGAAACAAGACGGTCATTGGATAAATGCTGGGCTTTGTCCCGCCCATTGGACGCTCAGCGTCTCTGGGGGTCTATGGGACAGTGGGCTGGCCCGGACGCTCGGCTTCTGCATGATGATTGGATGATCTGTCTGAGGCTGAGTCCCTTTTTGATTGACAGTGAAATGAGCGAATCAGCAATCTTGAAGTATAAGCATCCACCGGAGCATTTTTCAAGTTTTTCATTCCATTGTTCGGAGTTGATCTGGAGACGTTACTGATCCTCAGCGACTTTGTCTTTGTTAAAAACGACTAGCGTTGTGTTTGGCGACTCTCTTCTGTCACTCTGCGAATTTACATTTAAATAAACTGACATATTTTATGATGTAGGCCGAAAAATGAGCTTCCCCTCCTTATAAGACCAGCAGCCTCCACTGCACAAACGTCTACCAAAATCAGACTAGTTGGATATAACTAGTGTTGGGGAGTCACTAATACATAATGAGATTAAGTACTTAAATCATTTGTGGCCAAAAGATCATATGAAAATCTTTTGAAGTAGAATCACAATCCTAATCCTAACCCTAACAAAATCACAGAGGCTGCACAGCAGAGAAAGGGCTGCTGTCTCCAGCTGTAGTTAGCAGGCTAGCTGTCTAACAGTTAACATGGTCTGGTTAACAGAAACTGAACTTTTTAAAATCAAATATCTAAATATGGCATCTTTTATTGAGGCGATCTGTATAATTCATCTGAAAAGTAATTGGAATTGTAATCTGTTACAGTTAATGATAAATAATGTGTAGTTAAACTACAGTTACTAATCAAAATGTTGAGGATCCATAGAGAGGTTCCATAAGAATTTATTCTTTTCTGTAAAAAAAATGATTTAGAACATAACAGTCATTCTGTTCAATCATTCATTCTGTCCTTCTTTTGGCAAGTAAGTGACAGGAGTGAGGTCTCACTAACTTCATTCAGCATTGAATATTAACGTTCTGTCTTCGGATGACAATATTTTTAATTTGGAATATTTTTTTATTTTTATGTATGGACACTTCCAGAATAAAGAAATATAAATAATGGAGGAACAGACAGATGGTCAACAGGTAGGGAGTCTCCACGGCTTCAGCTCCTGCTGATTTACAATGCTGATAAAGCTGAAGGAATTTAACGTTGGTGGGCAGAGTTACTGAAAAACAAACTTGGGGATTAAACTGTGGATAATTTATCTGAGCTAACGAGGTACAGCATGTCAACACTGACAAACATTTAAGCATTTATATCTTTGCTATGCTGCTTCTTACTAACATGATCAGGTCACCATAATGCGGTTAACATACACAACAATGCAGGCCGACAGGCTGTGAGTCTTAGTCCCCTGTTCGGCGAAAATCTAGTGTGAATTACAGAAAATAACCGTTGTGAATATGAAACGTCTAACCGTTCGTGGTTTCTGAAGCAGTCCTCCTTGAAGTACAGGCTCACACTATAATGTTTGGAGCAGTGGAGAACCGTGAAAAAATGAAGTAGATTTCTGCAGGAAATTAAGAACACTGTCTTTTCAGCATGGCTACAAAACTAATGAAAATTGTTCACCGTAAGTAGTTATGTCCTGTGCCTTATTTGGGGGCGTGCCAAGCTTGCAGGTAGGCAGCATCATGAGAAGTATTGATGTCAATTGGACCAGGAAGTAAAGTCTGGACCACTAGCGAGGAATTTCATACAAAGGAGAAAACTGGGATTTACCCTGACAGTTACTCCCTTTGATGTAAACTTTGATCCTTGTGACTCTGGAGACCATTTACATGCACAAAACCTTATATAATACACTATAAGTAAGGAAAACCTCAGAAAATAGGTCACATTTAAATAAATTTGTATATTAAGCAATAGAACAATATCATAATCATGAATTTCCCCCTAGGGGATAAATAAAGTATCTATCTATCTATCTATCTAGCTAGCTAGCTATCTATCTAGCTATCTATATACTGTGTACAGTAATACAATATATATTTTTTAAGATAAACACAAGAAACTTGTGCTACAGAAAATGGACCAGACTCAGTGAATAGCTCCCTAAACTTAACATGTCCTATGATAACTATTAATTTAGCTATACAGACTAATGAGCAGTGATAACTAACATGACTTTGGGGTCATCAGGTGGGAACCTCCTTTCACCAGTGTTTCGTCTAGTTGGTCCCACGACACC
>NW_019525551.1:979402-979843 GCF_002814215.2 Seriola lalandi dorsalis | reverse complement strand
TACCATTACTTCTTCTCATCCAAATCCACTGACTGGATCTTGCTGCCTCATCTGACATGTCCTTTACAATTTTTCTCACACTCTGTCCACTTGCTCCTAACTCCCTCACCAAAGAGACAACAGATCTTGCTACAAATCCTCTACATCCTACTTCCACTGGACAAATCCTAACTTTCCATCCTCGCTGCTCTGCTTCTGCCCCTAACTCTGCATACCTGAGCTTTTTCCATTATGCTTCCTCAACTAAGGCCTCCCACGGAACAGTCAGCTCTATGAAATATACTTTCATTCTACTCCTAGACCACAAGACTATATCAGGCTTTGTATTGGCTATTTCCTGGGGAACAACAAGCTTTCCTCCTAAATCTACCTGCATTTCCCAATCACAAGCACCTTCTAAGCTGCCTTGCCTTCTTGTTGTCTTACCAACTTTCTCTCCCT
>NW_019525551.1:965225-979123 GCF_002814215.2 Seriola lalandi dorsalis | reverse complement strand
AAAGTTGCAGTACCTGAACACAATGAACATAGTGGGTCTCCATTTACCCAGAGTTTTAGGTTCTGGGGAGTTAGCAGTACATCATAAGTTGCCCCTATCAAGAATCTAATACTACTTTCCTCCATACTCCAGAGTTCTTTCCAGCTAAGCTTTTTCTTGTCTACACCTTCCCAATTCACCCACTGTCCCTGCTTAGCCTGGGCCACTGCCTTAGCACCCCTTAATATTTCCTCCTGTCTACGAACCTGCTCCACGTCTAGCTTTCTCTTCTGCTTGGGACCTGCTCTACTCCACACCGGTTTGCTTGGGCCAAGCCCCAAGCCTCCCCAGCCTATTTGGACATTACCCACAATCTCTGTATGCCTGAGCGTTGCTTCTGCCTCCTGCACTGCGATTCTTGGATTCCACTTTCTCCCCTTGATTGGGTTTGGAACCACCTTACTAACTACCGCATCTTTACTCCCAGATAACAGGAGCTCTGTCCTAACCTTGGTACATTTAAACTCCTCCACTAGACTAGTTACTGGGAGCTGAAGTATGCCTTTCCCATACAGTGCCACCGTGCTTAAACATCTAGGAACACCTAGCCACTAGCCAATGTAAAAGCTAACTAATCTTTCCATTTTTTCTGCAGTGGATATTGGAATCTCATATACAGACAGTGGCCACATCAGCCTGGGAAATAGCCCAAACTGCAGACACCACCGCTTCAACTTTCCTGGAAGCCCTGATTTATCTATTCTATCCAGTCCCTCAGCAACATCCTTCCGAAACTGCACTACCTGTTCTGCCTTGTACCACCTACCTAAACTCTTTACTGATTTTTCCCTAATTATTGGAATTTCCTCTTCGTCTATTACAAACTTCCTATCACTTAACTTCCCTCTGCTTATTGAGATACTTCTAGACTTACTAGGCTTGATTTTCATACTAGCCCACTTTAAGTTTTTATTAAGTCTCTCAAGTACTCTTTTCATACATGGCACTGTTGTAGATATCAACGTCATGTCATCCATGTAGGCCCTAATTGGCGTAAGGCGCATCCCATCCTGCCGCCTCTCTCCACCTACAACCCACTTAGAAGCTCTAATGATTACCTCCATCGCCATTGTGAATGCCAATGGAGAAATCGTGCACCCTGCCATAATGCCTATTTCTAGCCTCTGCCATCCTGCCTCCCAAATAAGGCTATGTGGCACTGAACCAAATGCATTTGCTAAATCCAAAAATATGACATTCAAGTCTCTTTTCTCTGTCTTGGCTGCCTGAATCTGATGCCAAATCATGCTAGTGTGCTCTAAACACCCTGCGAAACCTGGTATTCCTGCCTTCTGTACTGCAGTATCAATTAAGCTATTCCTTTCTAAATAACTAGTTAATCTCCATGCGACTACGCTAAAGAAGATCTTCCCCTCTACATTTAGGAGAGAGATCATTCGAAACTGACTCAGGTCTGAGGATTCCTTTTCCTTTGGAATAAAAACACCTCCTGCCCTACGCCATGCTCTGGGAATAACCTGTTTCTCCCAAACTATTCTTAATTGCCTCCACAAAACTTAAGGATATCAGGTGCGCTTTTATAAACCCGGTAGGGGACTCCATTTGGCCCTGGGGCCGAAGAAGCCTTTGCACGCCTGACTACCTCCTTAACCTCCTTCCACCTGGGTGGTCTAACATCCATCTCATGATCTATCTTTCCTACTGGCGGCATGTCAGGTGGAAGGCCTATTACTCTATTCTGCTCAAAATCTGAATATGTGTTTCTTAGATATTTTTCTACTTCTAACTTTGTTGCCTTAAGCTGCCCTCCCTTTTCCTGGTTAAACAATCCTTTAACAAACTTGAAAGCGTCCCTGTAAAACGCTGTCCTTACATACTCTTTATTCTTTCTCTTTTTCCTAAGATATTCAGCCCTTCTAAGTACTGCTAGTCAGCCTCTCAAATCTCCTTGCAACACATTAATTCCCCCCCTCTCTTCCTCTGTTGCCCTTTTCCACTGCTTTCTTAATTGTCTTCTTTCCTTAACTAATTTCTCTATTTCCCTTTGCCGTTTCGACTTAACTAACTGTGCTCTTTCAACCCTCTTTCTGTCTTGCACCCCAAATCTTTCTGCACCATAGGAGTAAATTATATCCCCCATCTTCTCTAGTCTATCGCTTGCATGTCCTCTTAGTCTGCTTAAAATTGCTGACAAATCTCTATTGACTGACTCCCATTCTTTCTTGCTATTTGCCCTCAGCCATTTTAATCTAGTTTTCTGCTCCATATTTCTCTCTTTGACTGGCCTGTTCACCTCAGTCTCAGCTGCATCCCCTCTTGTACTCTCCTCTTCCCCCTTTGTAGCTGTGTTATTGATATCCTTCGAACTGTGGTTTTCTACCTGTCGCTGGACTTCATCCGACTTATTCGATTGACTTCTTAAAATATACGGAATACATGACATGAAAGCTATATAAATAAACTTTCACATCATTAGATTTAAGTTATGAATGCCGCCGTGCAAACTGTTGAAAGAGATCTGTCACGCTTCATATCCCCAAGTGCAGTGTAGCCATGGTGTCTCTGGTTTAACAGCACCGTGCTTTTCAGGTGACAAGTGTGTTTACAATCTCTGTGTGCTCCAAAAGACTTTACAGCAGGAAAAGGGGTGAAAATTACCATGTTCATGGGTGTTGTGTTTACATAAATGATGTTCAGAGATGGAGCCAATAAATACCTATGTCTACTGTAGAGTCTTGTGACCTGGGTGTGATGTTAATTGTTTCCTTTTCCATTGCTGACAAAAGTCTGATGTTAGCGGATCTTAGCAGGTTTTTTGACCAGCGTAAAAGGGGCTTATATTCCTGATAACATTAAAACACATGTTGTACAACTGAGTTGTATTTGAATGTTATATATTTCTCTTAGGCCAAGACTCCAGGGATGGGCTTCGTGAAGATTCATGCTCCCTGGAACGTTCTCTGTCGAGAGGCCGAGTTCATGAAGCTAAAGATGCCCACCAAAAAGGTGAGACCTAACGCCTCTGTCCATTCTCTCTGTCCCTCCATCTGGGTCTCTTTTAAAACTAGTTATCCAGCTTTGTCACTACCTGTATGTATGTGCGCTACGTTTGTCCAAAACAACCCACTCATTCATGTACAGTATTCAGGAACAACATCTAGCAACACTACTAGTTTAACAATATTTTCAAGTAGCAGTCACACAATGTAGCTTTTTTTTAAGTATTCAGGTAGAAATACTCAAAACACTTTTCCCAAGACACAACATAACGGAACAAAACATTTTAGAAAACACATTTACAAATGAGTAAATTCAAATTCAAAAACGAAAACACAACATGCAAAACGCAACACCACTTCACGAGGAAAAGGTGAGGAAAACAGATCTTGCTTGCGACTGAACAGAGCCCAGGTCACTTGATTGGTCAGTGATGCTCTACAGAAGTAACCTAACAGATTCACTGACTGGCCTTGGATGTACAGTACCATACTACATTATCTTGCAGTGCCATTGGTATAGAGCCAACAATTATAACGCAATCCATATATAATCCATATCCCCATAAGTGAGTGGTTGTTGTTTGGAGGCAAACGTTTGAGCTACATGATTCATCTATTAACCAAATACAGCACTGTCAAAGGAATTTGATTTAATTTAAATCTTCCACATTGCACAAATAATTTGGATCCATAATGTAGTGTACCAAAGCCATAATCTTATAATAAAAAAATCCATGTTAATTGGGGGCACCATCATCTGAAGAGGAAATAACTTATTACTTTATAAATCCAGAATGAATTAGTCTATATATGAGAAGCTGTTACATCTTGATTCAATGAATCTCCAGCCTATACTTCAAAGGAACACACCAGGACAACGACTGTGTGTAAATAAAGAGATTTATTAACTACACAAATGTCTTACTATCTATGGAGTAAATGGAGTGGCGTTTATGTGTTGCTGTGTATCTCTGATGAGCATGCACGTTGGAAAACGTCAAAATGAGTGGGACAAATGAAGTGAATGATGAAATGGAGGACAGGAGGACGGTCAAGCTTACAACCAAGGCATTGGCTTGCAAAATTGAAACTCTCCAAAAGGAACGTCAGTCAACTGTGAAAAAACTTAAAGGGCTCACACATGAAATAAAAGAGCTCATGAAAATGGATGAAAATGCAAAGGATGTGCAATGCAACCTGGAGAAACTGATTCAACTGTATGAAAATGCAAAAGCAACACATGAATCAGTTATTGTATTGCTTCCCAAAGAGGAACAGGAAACCCAGAGTGACTGGTTTACACGCATAACGAAATGCAACACAGATTTCATGGAAGATGTGAAACAATGGCTTTTTGAGACTGAAAGACACTCTCTGAAAACAGGTCATGTGACCGCAGATCCACCAACTGCTACAGATACAGACATTTCTCCCATCTCACCTGATAAAGCACCTGTTGAATCAAAGGAGAAAATTCCCCACATTGAGACTCAACATGACATTCACTCCGCCCAGTCAAACATTAAGGCAACAGCTGACATACAGGAAGAAATACAACCAGGTGACAGTGTGTCAAATGTTGCAAGCAGCAGGAGGAGCAAACAACGTTCTTCTAGATCAAGCTCTAGAGTGTCAAGTACTTCATCTGCACACATTAAAGCTGAGGCTGAAGTAGTTCCTCTTCTTGTAAAACAAAAACTGCTGAAAGACAAACATGTTTTGGAAGAACAGGAGGAGTTGCTTAGGAGGAAAAAAGAGCAGCTGGAGATGGAGGCAGATATTGCTGCAACTTTGGCTAAAGTGCAGGTGCTTGGAGCTTCAAGAGGATTCATTGTACGGAGTCATCTATCTAAAATGTCTGATGGTATGACATCATATTTTGAGAAAGGACAACTGGAAAAGAAAACACTTGATGTTAAAGTAGGATCATTTGTGACAAAGTTACAAGACATGCATACACAAGGACAAATCCTCCCAAAGCAAGGTATTACCAATCCACAAACCAGTAATACACTTGTAATAACAACTCAATTACAATCTCTCACCACAGTTCCTATTCCAGTCAAGCATCAGAAATGCAGATAAACATGCACATGTGACATCTCCAACTACCTTACCTGCTTCAAATAACGGTGAACAGAACAATATCCTCTCAGTTATGGAAAAACAAAATGAAATCACCACATTGTTAATTCAGCAACAATGTCTTTCTTCTTTGCCAAAGAAGGAAATTCAGGTTTTTGCTGGTGATCCGCTTCAGTACCAAATGTTCATTAAATGCTTTGAACACAGTATTGAAAGCAAGAATGAAAACTCCAGAGACTGTCTATATTATTTGGAACAATATACAAGAGCACAGCCAAGGGAAATTGTGAGGAGCTGCCTACACATGGACTCGGACAGAGGGTTCAGGAAGGCCGAATCTTTACTGCAGGAGCATTTTGGTAATGAGCATAAAATTGCTACAGCCTATATGGAAAAGGCTCTTTCATGGTCATCAATAAAATCTGATGACACAAAGGCTCTACAAGCATTCACTTTCTTTCTAAGAGGATGTTGTAACGCTATGGAAGACGTCAACCACATGAAGGAGCTCGATATACCTTCTAATATGCTCATCATCATAAAGAAATTGCCCTATCGGCTGAGGGATAAATGGAGAACTATGGTCTGTGATTTCCAGGAAAAACACAGTCAAAGAGCTACTTTTAAGGATATGGTGAATTTCCTAGAAGGGCAGGTGAAGATTGTAACAGATCCAGTGTTTGGAGATATCAGTGACACAGCGAGCAAAGAGCCAAGGAGGTCAAAGTCACAGCCTCAACCAAGAATAAAAGGAAGTATCTTTGCCACCACTGTGACACTTGCAGACAGAGAAAAAGGTGATAAAGGCACCAAGGAAAAGGAAAGCTTGCTTGGTTTGAGGAGCTGTTTGTTCTGTGGAGGTGGACATGCTTTGGATATGTGTCCACATTTAGAAAAAGGGGCACATAATGAGAAAATTGCTTTCTTAAGAGAAAATGGAATATGTTTTGGCTGTCTGTGTAAAGGGCACCTCAGCAAAGACCGCAGAGAGCGACTCAGCTGCAACATATGTGGTTTAAGCATCCCAGGATGTTGCATATCCACCAAAGAAAAAAGGAAATGGACAAACAGCAAGCAGAAATAAAGGATGCAGCTAAAACGACTGCTTTAGCTTCTGTGCAAACCAGTGGTCTTACTGGGTCCAGTGAAGATAACTGCAAACTTTCAATCGTGCCTGTGCAGGTGAAAGCTAAAAAGGGGAATGCAACAGTGTATACTTATGCATTTCTTGACCCAGGTAGCACTGCATCGTTTTGTACAGTGGGCCTAATGACCAAGCTTAATCTCCAAGGAAGAAGGTCAAGTATTCTAATAAGAACCATGGGTCAAAATAAAGTCTTTGAAACCAGCATTGTTTCAGGCCTAGAAGTTGCTGGACTGGAGAGTTATTGGACCATTAGGAGGAAAAAAAGAAGATCCTCAGGAACAGTCAACAATAAATGTCAACAGGATATCAGTTGTAAAACTTGATGAGCTGTGGGAGCAACAGTTCAGGAGTGACTTCCCTGAGTGTCTCAGTGATGACAAAGAAATCTCATTAAAAGACTCTGAAGTCAGGAGCATAACTGTAAATGTTACTCAGATAATGTCCGAAAAGGTGGATCCAGTAACACACTTTATCCATTACTTCTCATCCTGGACTTGTTTGAAAAGGGCAGTAGCATGGATGCTCAGAATGAAAAGACTGCTTCTGGATCTTAGCAGAAAGAGGAAACAAGCAAGTGGTGTACTTGCTCAACTTCATCCAAATAACATCCACCAGAGAGACCTGCAAAAAAAAGGAGACTGGAAATCTCAAAACTCAGGAAAACCCTCATCTCACAGTGGAAGAACTGGCTGCTGCTGAAATGGAGATAATCTTCTTTTTTCTGAAAAAAAGATTTACAGATGAAATCTCAAGTTTAAGGAAAGGAATGAATGTTAAACGGACTAGTCACATTCCTAAACTCAACCCCATCCTGGAAAATGATGCGTTAAGAGTTGGAGGACGACTTAGCAGAGCAGCAATGCCAGAAGAGATGAAACACCCTGTCATACTGGCTAAAGATTTCCACATTTCTGATCGAATTCTTCGACATGTTCATGAAGAGGTGGGTCATGGTGGTTGCAACCATATGTTATCCAGACTACGACAAAAATGCTGGATTCCTGGCACCACTGTGTTGATCAGAAAAATAGTGTCAAAATGTGTTGTTTGTCGGCGCATAAATGCTACCCCCTGGACAACAGCAGATGGCAGACTTGCCCCTGGATAGAGTCTATCCTGATGAATCTCCATTTACATATGTTGGAGTGGATTATTTTGGACCCTTCGGAGTGAAGCGTGGAAGGAGTATTGTGAAGCGCTATGGTGTCATTTTTATATGCTTAGCTCTAAGAGCTGTTCACATCGAAGTGGCATCATCGCTTGACACAGACTCTTTCATCAACGCCCTTCGGCACTTTATAGCCAGACGGAGTCAAGTGAAAGAACTATGGTCTGACAATGACACCAATTTTATGGGAGCTCAGCTTGAGTTGAAGGAAGCAATTGAAAGCTGGAATCTAAGTTAGATTCATAACACACTGCTTCAAAAGGGAATCAACTGGATCTTCAATCCCCTTGCTGACTCACACCATGGAGGTGTATGGGAAAGATTATTTAAATCAGTACAAAAGGTTCTTAACTCCACCTTAAATGTGCAAAGTCTTGATGAGGAGGGTCTTCACACAGTTTTATGTGAAACTGAGGCAATCCTAAATAGTCGTCTATCTATATCTATCATCAAGGCTTCTACAGACCCAAATGACCTTGAAGCACTTACCCCAAACCACCTTCTGCTTCTTAAAAGTATGCCTTTGCTTCCACCATGACAGTTTGAGAAAGAAGACATATACGCTCAGGTGTAGACAAATTCAATATATGTCGGATCTGTTTTGGAAAAGATGGATTAAAAAATATCTTCCACAACTGCAGGAATGACAGAAATGGTCTAATATCGCAGACGCAACTTTACACCAGGAGACATTGTGATCATTGTGGATGATTCAGCACCTTGAAACTCCTGGATAACTGGAAAGATTCCTGAGACCATTCTTAACAAAAAGGGACTTGTTCATCATGTGCAGATAAAGACCAAGACCGGCTTTCTAAACAGGCCGATCAACAAAGTCTGCCTTCTACTGGAGGTAGAGGAACTTTGACATGCCTAAACTGACTTCATTTAGTTGTTTTTTGGACTTTGCCCCTTGCCCCTTGCACACACTACAGTACACAGACTACAGACTTTACTTCAGATTCAGAGTGATGGTAAAGATCACTCTTTCTCAAGACTGTGTGCTCAATAACGTCTGGCGACATTATGGAGAAAGAAGATCTACAAAATAGACTCTCCATAATGTTGGATTATACTTGTGTGTGATTATCTTTTATAATTATGTAATTATTATTGTTTGAGACAATAATTAGGGGCCGGTATTGTAGGAGCCAAAATATGTTTTTGTTTAGGTTTATAATTGCTTGGGCTGCACGTATTGCGTCACTTCCGTAGATTGACACATTTTACGTGATCACTTGGGTGGTGGCTGGAGATTTAGACAAAGGGAGTTGGTAGAGCTCCGATATTTTCTGTTGACCGTCACCATAGTCATCATCATCACCATCGTATTATCATCACTTTATTCTCACAGTCGGATCACAACAGGTTTTTATATTTTTCTGGAACAGCTGCTTGTCAGTCCTTTTTGAGTTTTTTCATTCAATAAACCTTCGGTAAACATCATCTGGATTTCTGTATGATTTTGTGGACGTGTCACAGACAGGAGCCTAAGTCTGTCAGCGGCCTTTAGGAAAAGTAGTCGCTACAGCTGGATTATATGGATTCATTGTTGGAGTTAAACTAAGGCTTTACCCTCCAATTATCAACTTCCTTTCTGATCTCCATCTGCGGACCTAGTGTTTACATTGGCACTGTGACCCACTGACCCATGATGTAGTTTACGTTTTTTATGATTGTAAAGAATAATACACAGATTTTGAAACTCGACACACAAGAAGCAAAATGTCCGCCCAGGTTTGCACAACTACTACAACCACTACTAATTCTAACTCTCAGCCTCACACTTTTTGCAAAACACTACACACAGCATTTTGCTACACACTGCCACTTACACAGACAGTATCTATAATACTGTATAGGCCTACTGTATTTTACAGTACATTATGTTCATTTCATCTTCAGTTCACTATTGAGAATAAAGAGATTTTGTTTCCCCATTGCGTTTGTGTTCATATTAAACCAGGGAGAGTGGTAATGTAAGAAAACATTTGTCCTCAGTTCTGCAGAAAAGCTGCATCTCTTTTACCGACTATAGACAGCAAACACATTAGTGTGCCTGCCATTTTTTGTTGATAGTTTTTCACTTTTGCAAAAACACAGTTCCTCAAACTATGGCCCTGTTTGTCAAAGCTCCACACACACAAACCAAAACCATATACACAAAATACAAAATATCTTACATCTCTCGCAAAAGCAAGCACATCGAAAACTATATAAACTTTTCTGAAAACGATACTTTAGCTTCCAAATTTTACACACAAACACCAAATACATAGATCTTTCCACTGCCAGCTGCACACGACTGTGCTAAATCTAAAACATTTTTCACATTTCTACTTTTCTCATGATATATGCTAATTATAAATAACACTATTATGTTTTTTGATATTTCTCATTTGTAGCATGCTGTTAATTGTAAGATGATTGTTCTTCTGCTAATAATGTGTTGTAACTGATTAATTTTGACTCACTTCATCTAGTTGTAACAGGAAATAGAAGGCGATCAATTAACTTTAATTTCCGAAATTGATGACTCTCTGGAATTTCATCACTCCAGAAATCACTTATGATGATGCATGGCCCTACCCAGTTGACAATAGTTAGTAAAAGTTGAAGGATTGAGTAGAGGTTGGTAATATTCACCTTTGTGCAACATTAAACATACCAGCAGGTACTCAGAGACATTTACTTACATGGTATCAAAGGTAAGAACACACAATGTCTAATCTAGTGAATGTATATAGGTGTGTGTGTGTGTGTGTGTGTGTGTGTGTGTGTGTGTGTGTGTGTGTGTGTGTGTGTGTGTGTGTGTGTAACCCGGGGTACCTGTGGTTCTTGTTCTGCTCAGGTGGACAACTGGTTCATGTGGAGCTACTAACCAAGGCTGCAGAGCAGACTGCTGTGTCCAGCTGTAGTTAGTGGGCTATTTGTTTACCAGTTAACATGGGCTGATTAACAGAGGCTGAACTTTTGAAATGAAATATCCAAATATAGAAACCTTTAATGACGTGATCTGTACAATGCATCTGAAAAATAGACCACATGCTAAAGTAAGATTGTCCACGATATATGATCATCAGATCACCTACCCTTAGGTTAAACAGTTCTGTGCTTAGCTGTGCTATGCTAGGTTAGGTTAGGCCCAGTCCATGGAAAAAGAGGTCCTTTCCAGTGTTGCTTGTACAGTCCAGTGAGTTTGCCCAACACTGTAAAGTTTTACTTTTACTCTAACATGCCTCATAAATCCACACTTCAACAGTTCAGACCTGCTTAACTCACACCTGGCTTTAAATGCAGTCTGTAACCTCGTCCGTCATGAAATAACGGAATCATGAGAGTTATCTTTACCACCATTACCATAAGCTTCTCCCAGTTTGGATTCCTTCAGTTCAGTAGTTCGGGAAATCAAACAGACCCAGTGATTATAGCCATTAAAAACACTGATTGAAGCAGTTTCACATTTAAAGTCAGAGATTCACCGACGCTCTTTGGCAGTCACAGGGCATCTCCAGTGGCTGGGAGCTGAGCTGTCTAACATTTAGTCAGCTTTTTTCTCTGATATCCGAATGTCCGATGACTAAGATCCTTCATCTGGTTAAAATATAGAGCTGAAAACCACCAAGGTGTAAAAAGTGTATGTGGGTTAAAGTTAGAGAAAAGTAAATGTTGAGCCTCTGTCAGACAGATACAACACTGACACATGATCATAAAGGTTTTTATGTCATTCACAGCTGACAAATGAAACGGAGCGTTAACCAGGATTAAAATCACAGATTTCTCTGGTTTGGGAATTGATGGAAACATTTGGGATAATGTAAGAACACAACTCAACATATAGGTCTAGTTGTTTTTAGACATTTTAATGTGGAAAATTACAGATTATAACTTTAATCAGCTGGTTTTCTATAAAGGCAAAGACAGCAAGTTAATGTTCTGGCCAGTTTAAGAACTTATGCTTATGCTTTATTTCTTATTTCAAAGACTGTGTCAATCTCACAAGCAGATGCAGAGGGGAGAGTATGTAGGTGACTCACTGTACCTTTGCAGTAATCTTGTAAATGTGTATAGCTGTCCATCAAAAATGTAATCAAATATTTATTGTCTTTATGTAACAAAACAGAAACGGATCCACTGCAAAGGTCAATTACAGTATAGGTGCTGGAGTTGGTAGGTATTACAGTTGGAATGATTTGGAAAAAGCTCATAGGTTTTGTACAAATATGTATTCAGGTGTGTCTGGCTTTTAAATAGGAAGTATTGGTGTAAAACACTGGACAGGATCCACAACAAGCAGACTGAACTCGATACATATGTTTAGTGGGGAGGTTTTCTCACTCAGTTACACAATGTGCTGCAAGGCTAGCCATAGACTTATTCACTGGCCAACCATAATGCAACATATTATGCATCTGCATTTGAAAGTTGTTGGCAAAGACCACACTAGTATACACTTTGTTTATAGCTTTTCATAAAAGAAAATGAAATATACTCTGGCCCTGTCATTTCTTACACAATTAAGTGAACAATATACTGTGTCTAATAGACTCAGCTTCTGTGATAGTACTCACAACAATTCTGGGTATTTGCATTACACTGGTGAACTTCAGTTTACTACCAAGCTGCAAACCTCCGAGGCTAAAAAATAAAGCCAATACTGAAATACCAAAAACTGCACTTCTTCAAATGGCCGCCTAAGGGTGGCTCCAAAAGTGGGTCAATCCCCATAGACTCTAATTTTAAAATGTCCAACTTTACAGCAGAAATAAACATGTTTACAGCCAGGTACAAAAAATAGTTCTCTATGGCTAATTTACTGCTTGATGACAACTGTACAGAGGGTGAATTTTTATATAATTCACCTGTTTACATTTTATTGTAAGGTTTAAAGTTATGAACCAATCAGGGCATACTGCTTTGAGAGTGCACGAAATGTAATCTCGGCTAATTTTGCCCATTTTGCCCATTTTTGGTACTGACAAGATGGTGACGACGGAAACGCCCACTCTGAACTACTCTTCACAAATCTATGGGTGATGTCATGGAGGCTACGTCCATTTTCATTCACAGTCCACTACAGGTGCGGATGGAACCTCACCAGCTTTTTCAGTTGGTATAGCCTTGATGATGTTTGGCTCATTTGGCAACACCAAATTGCATTGTTGCTGTAGGCATGTTCCCTGTAACTGGTGAAAACTGGTAGTTTTTCTTGTCATGTCATGTCTGTGTGGCTTGCTTTTCTTCAATCCTTTTAGCAAGCTCAAGCTTTAGCAGACTGAAACAGGTTTGAATCTTGCATTCGACTTGGCTGGGGTCCAACCAGTCAGTGTGTTGGGTGTACTGGCTTTACCATCAGCTTCCAACACATATTTCATCAGAGCTTGTTTCAGCATTTACACTGATGCTGCCCCTTTTGATGCAGTGGGTTTGATTCCATTTCTTTCCAGGAACTGATTAACTCCTTGGAAACAAGTTGCAGGATGGTGTCTAATACTGAATACAGTCATGAGCAGAGAGTTAAGACCGGCCTACTGTGAGTTGCGCTGTAGCTGGAGACCCTTGGCTGGAACCCAGGTGGCTGTGGTTGCCGTGGTAACCCTGGAGACGCAGGATCTATGTGGATCCTCCTGGAGGCTGTGTCCAGTTATCACGGTGACAGATTCTGCGGTGTCTCAGCAGTATGCTCTTGTGGAGTTTGCCAGGAGACTTTCTGTCTCGGGTTCTCTTGATTTCTGCTCGGCTTCTCTGCAGGTGGTCGTGGCCAGATGTGTATCTGCCGGCTTCTCTTGCTGGTTGATGCAAAATAAACTCTAATGCCCTTAACTTTGGCTGGATAACTTTACAGAAGACTGCCGTTGACCAGATGACTCTAAAACAGTCAAAAGCTTCAAAAATGAAAACGTGATAATCATTAAAAGTTCCAAAATTACTCTGAGGCACTTCTATTGTTTTGGTTCAGTTGGTCTTGACGTGGCTTATAAAAATAAAAGACCGGCGTGTAGACTAAAAGAATGCATGTGGCAAAGAAAGGATAAAGGACACGGAAGAAAACAATAAAGTGCAAAATGGCTACGAGCTGTGGCCGAAAGCCTGTGGCTAAGAGCAATGAGTTTGTGGCTAGGAGCTTAGAGCTAAGAGCTACGGAGCTACAGAGCTACAAAAGCTTAGAGCAGGGGTTTTCTCAACTCAAAAGCAGCCGCGCCCCCCCACTATTATTACTTTTATTACTGTTATTGATGTTGCTTTGTATGTTCCACGCAGGATTTAAAAAAATGTTTCAAGAATAAATGTCATACACATCTTTATTTTTTTAAAACAAGTTTGTATGTTCTTGAACATATTTTTAAAATATTTTAAACATCTTTATCTGCGAATGTGCTCAAATATCTTTTTAAACACAATCTTTGTATATGTTTTTAACATCTTTTTTTTTACACATTTTAACACCTTTGTGTGTTTTTAAACATATTTTGAATACATTTAAACATCTTTTTGTTAA
>NW_019525551.1:961244-964927 GCF_002814215.2 Seriola lalandi dorsalis | reverse complement strand
TCTCTGCCTCCCCATTTCCTGTCTCTCTCCACTGCTCTATCAGTAAAGGCACAAAAAGCCCAAAAAAATACATTTAAAAAAAAAAAAAAAACTCCCACGGCTTGGTTGTTAAATTGTGGTGCTTAGTTTCAATGTGGAGTTTACATGGTCGGATACTGTCGTTAGCTAGCACCTCTTTGCAAATAACACACTGTGGCAGCGGAGCATCATCAGGACCAATGCATGAAAAACCAAACCTTAAATAATCAGGGTCATACTTCTTCCGTTTTTTGCTCGCCTCTGTGCCCACTCTCACTTTCACCTGAGGTACTAAAAATCGATCCATTTACTGACTCTAAACATACAGTTAATCGGGTACTTGTATGTTCAAACACATACCTGTAGTACGTCTCAGTTCTAGAACCTGCAGGCAGCTAGCCTTCTGCCTCTAACCTGGTACCTTTAGATTACATTAGCTAGGCTAACAAAGGAACTCACACACTAGGTGGTCTCAGCGGCCATTTTGAGTAGTTTCTTTGTTTACCGCCATCTGTATAGTCTTCTTTGTGCAGGTCATGTGGTCACAGTGACTACTTTGAATCAGCCCTCTTGCCTTTGTCCCCACAGACATACCCCCATTACACATACACACACACATACACACACACACCTGTATATACTAGATTAGACATTATGTTTTTACTTTGTCCATTGTAAATAAATGTTTAAGTATAACCACCAGTGTGTTTATTGTTATTGTTGCACAAGCGTGAATATTGCCAACCTCTACTTAGTAGAATTCCAATCCTTCAACTTAATTTACTGTTGATATGGTAATTTGGTTATGTCATTAAGGTAATTATCAGAGTTCCAGATTAATAGTAATAATTTTAGACTGAAACAATATTGGATATTTTGCCTATTAGTTTAGGCTGGTGCCCCCAAAGACTTTAATTCATTTTAAAGTTATTATTTAATATTAATATTTTTAATATTAATATTTTCTTAATTTATGACAGCCAATAAATTGATAGACAACCGAACATCCAACATTTATGGTGTCCAGTTCATGAGTCCAAGCTCAGACCCAACATTAGAAACAATCAAATATCATTAGACTAGTGATAGACTAGCGGATATCCGCTGGTTTATCCGCGGGTCGGGCGGATTCGGGTAGTAGCTTTTTAAAATATTGCAGGTGCAGGCGGGGCGGGTCAAAAAGAGAAAACACATTTCTCACTTCTAAATCATAAATCAACCTATTAAAGGCTATTGACATGACCACTGTCACAAATGCAGGGCTCTCTTGCACCCACAAGCTCTCTGGGACTTCTGATGAAGACATGGCTAACTTAATCAGAGAAAAGTTAAAAAAGGGTGATGAAAAGGTTGTGCAGATGGTTGGCCAAAAAAGCAAGGTGTGGGAAATATTTGGACAAGTCGTCTTGTCTGATGACACCCCTACAGACTACGTTATGTGCCTTGAGTGTGAGCTGCTGTACAAATATGACGGGCATAAAACAGGTACATCAAACCTACTTCGGCATTCATGCCGTGGGTTGGCTCCACAACCTAATAAGCCTTCCACACAAGCTCATTCAGAACAACCTTTAATGCCAGTATTCATGAAAAGCAATGTGCCACTCGCAGCAAAATCTAAACTTGTGGATGACTTTGTAGCGTTCTGCTGCTCAGACCTACGTCCATTTGATGTTGTCTCTGGAAAGGGGTTTGCTCGTGTGGCACAAGGGCCTATAAATATCGTGCACGTTTTGGATCAGTGGACATAAACTCCGTCCTCCCTCACAGACAAACAATTTGCGACAGGGCCAAAGCTCACTGGCGTTTTTTTTTTTTTTTCCTCGGGTCGGGTTCGGGTCATTATCAGCGCATATTTTTGCGGGTCGGGCGGGACGGTTTGGATCTCCTGACGGGTCGGGTTGGGGCGGGTCTTAAAAAAAGCCGCATCACTACAATAGACAGACTCTTATTGTTACAAACTGGAGATTTTGCCTATGCTCTCCAGTTGCCTGGTGTCTTCGTTCAACATTAGATCCTCTGGAGCTGACCCTTTGACCCCACGGTCTGGTTGTGTATTCTATGTTATGCTAAAAGCATGGTTGTTTGTGAGAGAAGGGTTCTTTGTCTCTGTTTCCTATCAATTTGATAGTTTGATGGTGGGAAGTGTCAATTTTTGGTCTATAACTCTGCATGTCCTTACAATTAACTTCTTTAATGGCTTGTGGCTGATGCCAGGCCAGGTATGTACACCAGTCACAAACAAGAAATGTTTTTCCTCCCTTTTCTATTATGTGAAATGTTGTTTTTTGTGTTTTGTAAAATGATCAGAGGTGGGTAGTAACAAGTTACATCTTCTCCATTACATGTACTAAGTAACTTTATTGAGTTAATTGTACTTTTTTTTTTAACTCTTATTCAATTAGACTTTTAGAGAAAAAGCATGCTTTACTTTCTAACTCTGTTAATGGTTTATTCCACTCCTGTAGTCGGGTGGACAGAAGTACTTTGTCTCCAAAGGCAGTAAATGTGTGGATACTGATGAGGAAGACTTTAGGATGTGAACTTTAACATGATCATGTCATTAACAAAAAGTCAAAATAGGATACAGAAAAGAAAAGGAAGGAAAAAGGTATAATATTATAATTGATATATTGCTGATGAATGAAGAAACATTGGCATCAGTTTAAGAAATCACCATCTTGTCATGTTACTGAGAATGTCAGACACATTGAGCTGTCATGCTTTCTAACTGTTCTCTATGCCCCTCAAAAGAAAAGTAGTCAGGGAAGCAGCCACTGCAGCCACTGTAGCAGTGGGTAAGCCTAGAACGAGGGGCATAAATGCCTTGGTATAGTTATACTGAGAAGAGACCTCTTTAACATATACTGACTTAATTGATAATAAGAAGTTACTATGTTAATATTACTATTTTACCTGATTGGATACACTGCAGGAAGGTATTCATTCTCACGCGTTAACTCTCACCCTGCTGAACTACTACACTGCATAAAGTCATAACAAACCTGCCAACCTAGCTGAGGCAGGAGGTAGTGCAGTAGTCCTGGTAACTGGAGCCCCACAGCAGTACTTGTGAATGATGAAATTGCACTAAATCAATAGGAACAGGATTTCATTGGACCATGGCCTAAGCTCCTAAGCAGTACCCACATTGACACGTGCATTTGATTTTGGAGTCCATCAGAACTGGTTAACAAGATTATAAGCCTACCCTCTGCTGCCTCAGCAGAAATCCAGATCCATCAGTCCAGGCAATGTATTTCCTGTCTTCAACCACTGCAGCCTCAGGTTTCTGTTCTTGGTGACAGGAAGTGGAACCTGATGTGGTCTTTTGCTGCTGTTCTCAGGAGATCAGCAGTTTGGGAAACACTCTAACCAACAATGACACCAACAATCATGTCACAGTCATAGTCACTGATATCACATTTTCCCCCATTCTGATGTTTTATGTGAACATTAACTAAAGCTCCTCACCTGTATCCGCATGATTTTATGTACTGCACTTCTGCCACATGATTGACTAATTGGATAATTGCATGAGTAGGCAGGTGTAGAGATGTTCCTAATAAACTGTGTTAGAGCCATTTGTATTTGTGTGTGTTAGAGTAATGCACTGGTTGCCACAGTAGGTGGCGTATTGAATGGCAACACATGAAATGTATAAG
>NW_019525551.1:936964-961205 GCF_002814215.2 Seriola lalandi dorsalis | reverse complement strand
GTTCAGAGCCCAATGTTTAAGCCTTTTGTTTATTTTCATGTAAGTTATTGGTACAACGTATGTGAGTGAAGACCAAAGGCTGTTTTGTTACACGGTGAATAAATACATCATAATCGGAAGCACAAGTCGGATGTTTTGATTTATCATATGGAGCCACCTCATGACGACGCGTCAACTACGCATCCCGGTAGCAGCCCCTCACTGTGGCTTAGGTTTATTTAGTTGAACCCAAGTCATTACAAACTGGATGGTGAATATATACAGTAATCTTGATTTAAGTGTGTGTGTGTTCTGTGGGGATTCCTAGGTGTATGAAGTGAAGAAGTCGAGCGGTGTTGTGGGGAAGATCAGTTCTCTGGTCAGTAAAGTTCTGGAGCCTCTTCACCCTCATGTTGAGGAACATCAACCAAAGAACATCAAACATCTGTCACACACTTTCTCCAGGGAAAAAGAACACTTGTAAGTACACCTTTTACCTTTTACACTTAGATGAAAAAAAGGTGGTAACATAATTGTCAAGTGATGAAATGAAATAGACAGAGTGTTGCAAGAGGGCTGTTTCTTTAGGGAAGCTCTCAGTGACCAGGGTTTCTTATGGGAAAATCTGTTTTGAATTAACCCAGAAAACAAAACCAGGATTCTGCAAATCATAGGAACTCTCTGAAGACCTCTGTGATAAAATAGTGGTGAGGCAGAGATCAGAGTGAGTGTATAAAACCATTTCTAAAACTTTGTCCCAGAAGCACAGGGCTTGGAACCATCAGCACTCTTCCTGGAGTTGGCTGTGTGGCCAAAGTCAGTAACTGAGCAAGAGGGGCCTTGGTCAGGTAGGTGACCAAAAACCCAATGGGCACTCTAACAGAATTTGAGAATGTATCGCCTGCTAGAACCATGACCCTCTCAACAGCACCCCATCAATCAGGCCTTCATTGTTAAGTGACTAGATCCAGCTGGTACCCATCTGTGAACACTGACATTTTTGCTGTGCAAAACACAATCTAGATCAGCAGAATTAGCTTGCTGCAGATCAATCAGTTGCTCAGAGTCTATGAAAGGCTTGTTATTTTTGACCACATAATATGCTGTCCTGAATACCCTGGAAGTGGCCTCAAATGCACACTCCCGACTGGTTGTGTTCGTGTTCAGAAGTATATCTTTCTTTGCTGTCTGAAGAATCCTAATTGCTTCATTATGTGCTGTGGAGTTTCTGTGTCCATGGGCTTTTTTGTGCAGTGTTACAAGCTGGGAAACCCTTGAGTTACCAAATGGGGCTATCTGTCCCTCAGCCCACTGGGTAACAATATTGACCCACAGGATGCCATGAGACCAAGATCCCTTACATCATGGCAGAGGGTACAGCTGAGCTTCCCATTGTTGTTTTCCATTGAACATACAGCCATTCATTTGTACATTTGTGCTCTTGAACTGTTCATACTGTTTTTTTTTTCATATAGAGGGGTAAGCAGTAGGCAATGCATCGTCACCTGCACTTGCTTCTGCAGGTCCCGCGGCTGCCACTTCTTTTTGCTGAGTTTGTGCCTCCTCGCTCTGGCCCTCAACTTGCTCTGAATCATCTTCCTTACATTTTCAGTTTCAGCATCTCTGTCTTTTCTCTTAAACATTTGAATAATTGTTCTCTGCTATGCATTATTCTTTTTGTATGTCCCTGGCATTGTTCCATAAAAGGCTCTTTTTTTATGCTGAAAATATGCTGACAGCCTGTCAGCCAACCACAAAAATGTTTGGAATTCTGTTGGAATCACTTATTGTTCATCCGGTCCCAGTGCATACAACATTAAAGTCTGTGGTCTGGTTGTGAAAAAATTTTGCATGCCAGAACAATAAATCGAATGCACAGAGGTGCTGTGTTTGGGAAGTAAAGTTGCACATGCGCAATTGCATACCATTGATATGAGTTGCAGAGTAATCCCTGATTGTCACCTCACACACAGCTTGTCTGAGCTGCTGTCTGTGGTATTGGAATAAAACAGAATATCATGAAAAATCATTTATTTATTCTATTTATTCTGCTACACATTTTACTCGGGAGATTTTGCAACAAACAGGTGCCTGCTAACGTTAACTAGTGGTAATAAAAGGCAGCTTGGCTTCGTCCAGCTCGGATCACAACTCGAAGAAATTCTGAACGACTTAGAAGCAATAAATAAGGAGATTACATGTTGTTTAAGATGACATAATCTTAGCATGTCTTTTTTTCACTGAAAAAGTCACGGTCACATTTTCAGTGAAAAAAATAGTACCACCACTGAATCTTTTAGTGGTACGCAGTAACAGACCGTACCTACTTTTCAGTGACGTGTGGTGAGGTTCATGGCTGGTGAGGCACTGACTTCATCACAGTCAGATTTGTCTTTCACTTATTCTGCAGCCAAGGAGTCGCAAGAAGGATCCCTGGGATCACTAGCGCCCTCTACCATGAGGCAGGAGAACTGCGTGCCTCACCCAGTGCGTCTTCGCAGCCGTTTTATGATTGCTCAGCACAAGAAACACGTTACACGCATACAGTTGTTGATAAAATACACTGTACATTATATACCTCAGCTAACTAAACTATGGAAATTTATAATATAATTCATATAGCAAAAGTGTTTGAACATTTTAATAGATAGCAATACGGTCTCACTGCACAGCAGGCCAGCAGTTAGCCGAGTCATTGCGCAATCCATGGTGAGGCTCAGCTGGCTGCTGCCTCACCGCAAGTCTCTTCTCAGTATTTGAACGGTAAATGTCAAAATTCAGCGATTTTGAATAAAAATAATCTAAAACTGGTGAAGTTAAATGGAAAATAACTTTATAGTATAATCACTGTATACATATAACAATTTAATAACAATAAAAACATTTTTTTTTCTTTTTACTTTTTTTTTCTTTCCATGATGGCAGGTGAGGCAGTGCCTCACCTGCCTCACCTGACTGCACGTCACTGCTACTTTTACCCCTGGCTATAGCCCCTACTCTGCAGGACTTACACATCAGAAGGTGCAACACCAGAGCTACAGTCAAAGAAATGGACCAGTTTCCACAATCAGCACAATGCCTCTGTCACAAATCCAACAGATGGAGATCCTCAGACCATCAGGATGTTGAACCCTGCCCTGAGAATCTGTCTCTGTGTACAGTTTAAATTAGAGATGAGTCCAGGTTTTCATGCCAGCGATAGCGAGTGCTGGAGGCATATTGTTTTCAGCTTGTCCGTCCGTGTGGGAAATATCTCATATTCTGTGTTGTTTTTTTTAATAAAACAAGAGGCAACATGTCTTCAAACTGGCATTTAAAGGGTTAAAATCCTGAAAACTAATAAACATACGGTAGGTTTGAGCAGAACTGAAGTGGTTTAAGAGATTGTTACGTCCCTTAGTTGGAGCTAGGGGTAACAGGAACCGTAACATGACACATCAAGAAGTGAAAATGAGTCAAGGATTTCTGGAAGGTAGTTTTATTGCAACCTGAAGGTCTCAACAAGAAAGTCCCATGTGGGGGAGGAAGGGACAAAGGTGGTGTGCCAAATAAATGAACCCAATAAAACAAAATGAGGCCTCAGCTATCTTCCTCTACTGAAACAAAAACACAAAAGAAAACCTGTCTACCTAATCTAAAAAAGAGCCTCCAAAACAATACAGTCAGCTTTGTTCCCATAGTCCAGGGGTCGGCAACCCAAAATGTTGAAAGAGCCATATTGGACCAAAAAACAAAAAACAAATATGTCTGGAGCCGCAAAAAATTAAAAGCCTTATAGAAGCCTTATAATGAAGGCAACACATGCTGCATGTATCTATAGTAGCTATATTAGCCTACTATCAAAATGACTAAGTTGGCTACAAATACATAATGAGCCTTCATGATTAAATGTTTATTTTCCCTGCAGTGCATCCTGTAGAGAATGACGCACCACGTGACTACTCTGTTGTGCGATGCCGCCTCAAGTTTAACTTCATTACAATATTAATGAATTATGTTTCATTGCTTTGATGAAATTAAAGAAATGCAATAATGAAATCAGATTTTTAATGTCGTTTTTATTTTGAGGATTCGAAAAAACAACAACAAAATGGAATGTGCATAACGTGCCCCTTATCTGGGCAACAGAGTGCAATAAAATGCAGCCTGCATTTATAAAAATAAAACATCAGGTTTTTGAAAAGGTTAAGTATATAAAATCAAATTAATACAGTTTAAGTTTGACGTCTGTGCAAATGCCAAGCAAGTCAGTGCAAGGGTAAAACGCAGCAGCATCCTCTTCTCTTTTGACACGCAACCAACGCAGCTATCCTCGGACCTGAGCAACAAAACACAATAATATCCTTAAGTGTCATTCCAAATATATACTGACAAAAATCAGAAATCACTTTATAAAAACAGCCACTTTGTTACTAAATATGTGCCTATGACAGGATTGTGTTCTTACCCGTTTAATGTGACTTCTGTTTTCGGACATCACTGGTCAGCTTCTCAACATGTAAGATGTAACTTTAATCTTGACGCAGGACTGCAAGCTCTCATCTGTGAGGCAGGTGCGATATTTTGATTTGATGTAGTTCATGTTTGAGAATATCTGCTCGCACAGGTATGTTGATCCAAAGATGGATAATTCTCCAAATGCATATGTCTTCATGTTCCTATAACTGTCAGGAAGAGCATTCCATGTGTCATAGACAAGTTTCTTGGGTGTTGGGAGGCTTTCAATTTCGCTCCATTTGTGGCTTTGGGCAAGCTGGGCTTTCTGGCGAGTGACGTCTTCAAGCTCGGCTGTCAGACGTTTGAATTTGGACACCCATAAATCTTTGTCGGCTATATCAGCCATTTCCATCTCAAGGTCAACTTGATTTACTCCTGAGAATGTGCTCAACAAGGACGGGTCAATCTCCAGGGGTGTGACAGGGAAAGACAGTGTCATTTTTTCCTTTCGGAACTTGCAAAATCTGCTCCCAAATGCAGTTTGCATATCAACGATCGCACCTTGCAAATAATCACCGTTGAGTGTCTGATCGTGATGGGCTTCTTTGAATTCTCTCAGTACATCTCTGGCAAAGACAGTCAGCTTGCGCTCGAATGACAGAACAGCTTCCAGCATTTGCAGTGCAGTGTTTCCTCGCCCCTGCAGACTTTCATTCAGCTTGTTTAGGTGGCTTGTCATATCCACCATAAAGTGCGGTTTTTCGAGCCACTCGGTATCTTCCAGTTGCGGGTAGTTCAGGTCTTTGCTTTTCAGGAATGTTTTCACATGCTCTAAACAAGCGACAAAGCGGCGCAAAACCTCACCCCTGGACAGCCATCGGACTTTGTTGTGTAGCAGGAGATCGGAATATTCGCTGTCAACTTCATCAAGCAATGCACGGAACTGACGGTGGTTCAATGCTTTTGCAATTATCTTGTTCACCATCTCGATCACAAGGTTCATCACCGCCATACACTCCGATGGGAATGTTTGTGCACACAGTGCCTCTTGATGCAAGATGCAGCGGAATGCAAGCAGATTTCGATCCAATGCTTTCTGTAGCAAAGTCACAAACCCCCTTTTTGATCCTCTCATGCTGGGTGCCCCATCTGTAGCCACTGAAATCAGGTGGTTGGTGTTTATTCCATTGTCATTTAAACACTTCAGCACAGCCTCACATATGTCCTCCCCCCGTGTTTGGCCTTTCAGTGGTATTAATTGGATCATTTCTTCTTGCGGCCCATCGGAGTTCACATACCTGCATAAAAGCGCAGTCTGTTCAATATCGATCACATCACAGGACTCATCACAGGCAATTGAGTATGCTGGCGCTGAATTAATGTCCTTGATTTGCTGATCGGTGATGTTGGCTGCCATTTTAATGGCCCTTTCCTTCACTGTCTTAGCGGAGAGAGGCATGTCTTTAATTTTCTGTATTATCTCGGTTTTGTTTTTGAAGTCTGCAAATAGGTGTTCTGATATGTTGATGAATGACTCCTTCATGTAGTCACCATCTGTGAACAGTTTTCCACGTTTTATTATCTCCCGGGTTGCAACAAAACTTGCAGCAGTAGTGGAGTTTGGAGATGCAATCCACTTCTTAAATCTATTTTTGCGCTCCTCTAATTTCTCCAGAAGTAATGCAATCACACTTTTTCTCTCACTCCCAACTGGGTACTCGGCTGCAAATGTAGCATGCCTTCCCTGGAAATGTCTTTCCACATTGCTTGTTTTGTTATTTGACAACTTCTCGCTGCAGAGCAAACATTCAGGCAATCCTTCCGCATTGGCAATGAATGCAAATAATTCGGTCCAAGAAACGTTGAATCCTCTGTTCTCCTCAGTTATTTTTCTCTTTTTCACTTTGGGATCCATGGCCCATCACACAGCCGCCGGTTTGTTTACAACAGCCACCTGCCTGGCATCCCGCCCTGCTTATAGAAACGTGTGTCGCAGGCTATGACGCAAATCTTCGTTGACAGAAATGTTGAAATTTTATATTTATTCTACACATTTTTACAGCATTGGAAAACGTTAAGAATGTTTGTGTCATGTTTGTCCTCCTACAGAAACCATATTAAAACAAAAAATATATTTCCCTCCCCCATCTTTTTCCATTTTCAAACATTTTTGAAAAAGCTCCAGGGGCCGCATGCGGCTCTAGAGCCGCGGGTTGCCGACCCTCGCCATAGTCAATGCTGCAGTCAGTCAGATGGCATTTCTTAATCAGTGACGTGCTACTCCCACTGTCTACCAAAGCCAGCACCTGTACCCCATTGACCATAACTGGGTGAAATGTAGCCTCTTCTGAGTGCAGGGTACCTGGTTCTGTAGACATCTCTCTACGGGGAACATAGCAGTAACTAGACAGTTTAGGCTTTTTAAGAGGGCAGCCTGAGGCCTTGTGGCCAGGCTGCTGGCAGTAGTAACAAATAATTTCCCCATGGCTGGCACTAGCCTGCTGTCCAACTCCGCTGACCCTCACATTCCCCCTAGTCCCACAGTTATTAAACTTCTGACCTTCTTGTCGGCTGTCTCCGTGTCCTCTGTGGGGCTGGCGCTGATGAGACCTGCTCAGTACCGGCCTCCGGGCGTTGATGTACTGGGTTGCAAGCGTTGGTAGGTCTCGGTCGGCGCCTCTCCCGGGGGTACAGCTGGATCTCTGAAGCGCTGGCGGTAGGTCTCAGCGGAAATGTCAAACTTGGCCAGCAGGGCTTGTTTAAGGTCTGGGTAAGAATCAGACCGCTCTTCATCCATGGCCGAATAGGCTTCCAATGCCTTTCCTGTCAGTAGAGGTACAAGTCTGTAGGCCCACTCAACCTGTGGCCACACCCAGGTTTTGACAATCCGCTCAAAACGGAGGAGGTAGTTTTCAATGTTCTCACCAAACTGGTATGGAAGCAGCTTGGGGTCCTTCCGTGGGGCTGGTACTGGTGGCTGTAGTGCTGGGGCTGACTGCTGTGGCGGCGCTGATGAGGGCTGTGGCAGCAGCAGCACTCACGATGGCGGTGGAGGAGGTGCTGGTGCTGGTGATGGCTGCTGCAAGGTGTAAAACCTGGCGTCAGATCGAGCCCCGGCTCAAGGTTGTGGTGTAGGGAGCCCTATTAGGGAGACAGCATTCCCTGCGCTGGGACTAGAGATGGCTGCTGGAGTAGGCAGCTGACTGCCAGCTTGGACAGCTGACCGTAGGCCTCGGAGTTCCCCCAATAGTGCTTCTTCCCGGCCCCTCTGAGCCCCCATAAACTGGCGTAGCAGCATGATCATCTCCTGCTGTAGCGCCTCTCCATGGGAAGGCAGGTGCCTCCTCCCCCACCTGAGTCTCTTCCACATCAGTCTCCCATTCTTCACCCTCTGCACCCAGTTCGGCCGCTTCCGGATCCGCTTTGAGACTGGCTGTCCTGCTCCTGGTTTGTACTTTCATTTTCCCCCCTTGGGGACCTTTCGGGTGGCCATCCCACCACTGCCACCAAATGTCACACTCTGGCCCGAGTGAGCGTAGGTTGGCGAAAAGGCTGACTGGAGAACTGTACTTTACTCGTAAATGTCGGTGACAGGAAGCATGACAATGCGAGTTCAGTGCAAAAAAATGAAAGGTTTTATTGTCCTTTTTTTCCAGACAATCCCAAAACAACATGAAAATGCAGCCCTCAATCGGTCTGCATCGCGGCACAGCCCTCCTCTAACTGCCTGGCAGTGTAGACCTCCCTCCACTTTATAGCATAGGCCCCTCCCCTGGACCATACCATCTTCTAATGGAATTCAATAAATAATCAATTAAGGGCCACAGGCCGTTTCTCATCTCAGAAACCCGTACAATATATTTACATTTTCAAACCCACATTACAGGCATTTTCACAAGATTCACATCCAACACCCCCATCAACTGGCACGGTGCAGTGGGATGGACTGAGCATGCTCCTAATTCCCTCAGGCACTACAAAAGCCAGCTCGACGCCATGCTCAGGTCCTTTCACACTGCCCGGAACCAGGAAGTGCTGTGGTAACATTAGAAACAAAATACATTTTCAACAATGGGGGGGGGGATCAAGATGGCGGAATAAGCGGCTGCGTTTTCAGCAGGGTCTGAAGGAAAAGTTAATTTTGTCTTAAAAAGTGTCATTCTAGATGTAGCAACTAACCCAAAACATCACTAGGAAGAAAATAGTGCCAAGTAAGTGTTTAAGAAATTAGTCGCAAGAAAAAAGATATTTAATCCGACTGACAGCATGGATACGGCTAAAATAAAAGCTAATATGCTAGACCATGACTACAACCTGGCAGCTCTCAAAGAAGCGTGTGATGAAGAAGACATTGAGGAGATGGAAGAGAGCGGAGAAACTCAACTGAACGAACATACACCGCTCCCCAGTCCCAACCCCAAGAGACTGAAGAAAAGAAACTCAAGGATAGAAACCGAAGAAGCTAGCGTTAGCAACGATAGCATCTACGAAGCTATTCAAACAGTACTCCAGAGATTCGACAAACAAGACAAGCGTCTCAAGAGTTTTGAACTCCGTATAGAGGCCAATACAAAAGCTGTAAAAGAAAATAAAGAGGAAATTGAAAAAATGCAAAAACAAATAGCTTTGATGAAGAAAGAAAACATCACTCTGACAGAAATGTGCAAAGAAAATGCCAGGTATAAGAGGAGATGGGATTTGAGACTCCTGGGCTTGCCGGAGAAAGAAAACGAGGAGACAAGAGAAGCTGTGATCGGGATCCTGACCAGGGTGATTCCAGTGGCAGTGGACAAACTTCGAGAGATGGTCGACACAGTTCATCGCTTGGGCAGAAAAAATGATGCAGCACACAACAAAATGCCAAGGCCCATCATCATTCAGTTTGCAACGCGAACTGTCAGGAACGAAGTCTGGAAGAAATCCAAAGATGCGAGAGTCTGCAAAGAACTGAACATCCACTTCAGGGAGGACTTTTCCAAAGAGGATCGAGAGGCCCGAACGAAGCTGTGGCCGAGAGTGGAAGAAGCCAGACGCAAAGGCAGAAAGGCTTTTCTGAAGGAGGGATATGCGATCATTGACGGGATACGAATTGATCCCTGATAGATGGACAAAACAAGGCAAGATGTCTGTTAGTCTCAGGTAACCCGAATTGCTAATAATAGCAGAATTGAGGTTTTACAGCATAATATACATTTGAGTTAAGTTAAAGAAACAATGTATTATGCTGTTTTTGTTTATGTTTTTGTAAAAACTCTGCTTTCACTGGAGAAAAAAGTTAAAAAGAAATATATAACACTTTCAATAGTAAAATTTAAGTTTGAACAAAAAGGGAGAGATGGGGGGCGGAACAGCTTGATGCTACTTTTGTTTTTTATTTCATCAAAGGAGATAGTTTACTTTTAAACTGAAAAATATTTTTGGAAAAAGGAAGGAGATAAGATAACTTAATGCCTTTTTGATTATTCATTGTCATTTTCTTTACCTCTTTCAAAAAGAGACAATATTGGTTTAAAGTATAATTAATTTAAGCAGCAAAATGGAAAGGCACAAAGTATACAATATACCTAAGTTAGACTAAATCAAAAAGTTAAAAACACAAAATGTTTTAATTTTTATTTTAATCATATTTGATATAAAAAAGAAGATAAGTTAAATGTTAAATATTTTGGGTTAGTACAACGGACATTTCAAATAATCATTCCTGCGCAAAGTAAAGTTAGAAGGCACATTCTAATAAGAGTTTTCTGTGAAATATATGTCTGTTTCTTTTGTATCTATAAATGTTAGAGGTTTAAAAAATATTGTTAAACGCAAGGCTATTTTTTTGTTTTGTAAGGAGCAGCAGGCTAACTGTTTTTTTCTACAAGAAACACACTCAGGGTTAGCAGATGAAACTTTTTGGAAACAGCAATGGGGAGATGAAACTTTTTTCTCACATGGAACTTCTCACTCTGCCGGAGTAATGGTACTTTTTAGCAAATTTCCAGGAAAGGTAATTGAACACAAAAGTGATACAGACGGACACTGGCTTATATTGGTAGTAGAGATACATGATCAAAGATATATTTGTGTTTGTGTATACGGTTATAATAACAGACCAAAAAATAGGGTAATGATGGAGAGTCTAGGTTCATTCATAAAAAACTGGGAAATTAAATATATGACAGATAAAGTGGTATTGGGAGGTGACTTTAATATAGCTCCAGATTCATGGCTTGATCGTATTCCTCATAGAGGACAACAACCGGAATATGATGATATATTAACTAACCTATGTATTTCAACACATACAGTTGATTACTGGAGAATAACTAACCCCATGTCTTTGAAATACACTTGGACTAATTCTGCAGATAATAATCAGTGTTCAAGACTAGATTACTGGCTCATATCTCAGACAATAAGTAAAGATGTTCTAAAGTGTGAAATCTCAATATCACCCCTAACAGACCACTGTATGATTAAACTAGCATTAAAAATAATTCAGCAGCCACAGTCATCAGAAACTATTTGGAAATTTAATAACAGTCTACTACTTAATGATGGATTCTGTAAACAAGTTAAAATTCTTTTTCAAAGTGTGGATAAACTAGACATGTCACATATGAGCAAATGGGAATGGTTCAAATTTAAACTTAAACATCTTGCAATTGAAACCGGAAAAAGAATAGCACAAACAAGAAAACACAAACAAAATGAATTAACTAAGAAAATAAATACATTATGTGAAAAAACGGTATTATCAATTGAAGAAAAGGCTGAATTACGTATCCTACAAGTTCAGATAGATGACATGTACAGAGAAAAAGCTAATGGAGCGTTTATAAGATCAAGAGCCAGATGGCTTGAACAAGGAGAAAAGAATACATCGTACTTTCATGGATTGGAAAAACAAAGACAAAGTAAAAGAAGAATAAATAGACTGAAGAAGAATGAAGATATTATTGATGACCAAAAACAGGTCAAGGATGAAATATGGCTTTTTTATAACAATTTATACAAATCCAATTTCCAAATAGATGAGTGTGACTTCCTATTTGAAACAGTCAAAAATAACATAAAAACATTAAATGAAGAAGATGTGAAAATACTAGAGGAGGATTTAACTATATCAGAAATAGAAAGCGCACTAAAACAGATGAAGAATGGAAAGTCACCAGGAATAGATGGCATAACGACAGAATTTTATAAACACTTTTGGAAAGACATTAAAGATTTAATACATAAAACCTTCTTGGAATGTATAGAAAAAGGATGCTTATCCCCTACAATGAAAACTGGGTTGATAACACTACTACCTAAACCTAGTAAAGATCTACTGAAACTTGATAACTGGAGACCAATTACTCTTCTTTGTAATGATTACAAATTAGTAGCCCTGGTGTACACAAATCGACTTAAAGATGTTATGGTCAAACTGGTTGATGAATTTCAGTCAGCTTTCATTAAAGGTAGACATATACACAATAATGTGAGATTAGTACTAGATATGCTAGACTACCAATCATTTATAGAATCAGAAAGCCTCATTCTTTTTATAGACTTCTTCAAAGCCTTTGATTCTATAGAACATCCATTTCTGATTCAGACACTTCAAAACTTTGGATTTGGTATTAAATTTTGTAAAGTGTAAAATGTTTTATAAAGACATAATCAGCTATGTTTCTTTAAACCCAGGAATGACTCCTAGAATTAATGTTTCTCGCGGGATAAGACAAGGCTGTCCCATATCTCCAAAACTATTCATTTTATGCACACAGATATTAGCATATCTAATTGTTAATAATCAGGAATGTAAAGGAATCGATATCTTTGATTATGAATTTCGTATAAGTCAATTTGCGGATGATACGGTTTTCTTCTTAAAAGACAAATCAATAGTCAGTAAAGCTTTGAACTTAATCTCCTTTTTTTCAAAAGCATCTGGTCTAAATATAAATCTGAATAAATGTGAAATTCTACCGTTATACTCTTGTGCAGATACACAAATAATGTCCATTCCTGTCAAGACAGAAGTTAAGTATTTAGGCATAAAACTGATAAAAGAGGCAAAAAAAAGAGAAGAAAAAAATATGAATGAAAAAATCGAAAACATGAAAAAAACTCTAAATCATTGGTTAATGAGAGACTTGTCCATTTTTGGTCGAAATTTATTATCTAAATCAGAGGGAATATCAAAACTGATTTATCCATGTTACTCTATGTATGTGGCTCCTAAAAACATTAAAAAAGCAAACTCTATAATATATAACTTTATATGGAGAAACAAAACACATTATATTAAAAAATCACAATTGGTCAAAGATTATAAAAAAGGAGGTTTGAAAACACTTGACTTTGAATCAATGATAGGAGTTTTCAAAATAAATTGGATAAAAGCCTTTATGTCACAGAATGAATCAATTTGGTTTCACATCCCCAAAAGCATTTTTTTAAAAATTGGAGGGTTGGACTTTGTTTTAAAATGTGATTTTGAGACTACAAAACTGCCTGTGAAACTATCTGAATTTCATAAACAGGTACTGTACTACTGGAAGATGATATTTTCCCATAATTTTACTCCACATGGATCCACATTGTGGAATAACAGAACAATCACGACAAATAGGAAAAGCCTATTCAATCAAAAGTGGCTTGATAAAAAGATAACTTTTGTTATAGACCTTATGGATGATCATGGTAAATTTTTACAACTAAATGCCTTCAGGGAGAAATTTGATGTTCAATGTTCTTACAGGGAATTCAACAGAATATGCAAAGCAATACCTCTTGCTCTGACACACTTAATACAAAACACACTCTCTCAATCAAGAATACAAACGGTCATGCCAGACTTAAAAATTAACCAAATGCTTATTGGAGACAAAAAATGTAACAACCAATTCATCGGAAATGCTTTTAAGTGTAAAATTTTTCATGACTATACAAGAAATGCAAAACTCAGAATAAGCGATAATCCATCCATCATAGATAAATATTGTAAATATTTAAAATGGCCAATTCCCCCAAAGGCAAAGGAACTACAATACAAAATCATAAACAATTATTATCCTGTAGCAGAAATGCTTAAAAAAAGATTTGGTTTTGAGGTTGACCCCTGCAGTTTCTGTCTCGAAGAACCGGAAACCATTGAACATCTTTTCTACTCTTGCAAAGTTACCGAACAATTTTGGCAAAACTTGCATAATTGGCTAAGCATAAAAATGGAGAATATCACACCATTTGATACACAACAAATTTTAATTTACAAAAATAACCTAACTAAAGAAATCTCTGATATGGTTAATATAATCATAAATATGGGAAAATATCATATCCATACATGTAAATGGAGGAATCAGAAACCCTCACTGACATGTTTTAAAAGTGAAATTAAGATTTTTTTTTCCTCTTTGTTGTTTTTGGCGGACACATACAAACCAATACAAGACCTGTGTCAAAATATGTCAAGGTACCTGATGCTTTGATTAATTAGTTAATAGAGATCTGCTTTTTTTTAATCCTGACTGCTGAGAGGTGAGAAAAATTAGCCTGTATTATTAATTTGTTTTATTTTCTTATAACATGTCATAGTTTATTTTTTTTTTATATTTTTCTAATTTTTCTGCCTTGCTTTTTGAACAGAGTTTGAAAATGTTTTACATAATTCATAAGAATGCAAAATGAAAAACGAAGATTCCTATGTTGAATTGTAAAATTGAAATGTTCAATAAAAAAAAAAGAAAAAAAAAAACATTTTCAACAATGGCCTTCAACCTTTAAACAAATAAAAAAAAATTAACTAAAAATGGTGTCTGTGTGTGTGTGCACAACTCAAAACGTGTGTATTATAGGGAAAAAAAATAGTACAGGGAACTTGCTAAGGTGTTAAATGTAGTTTAGTGTGTGCACCCACCAAATAACAGTAGCAAGCTACCTGGCTAACATGTGGCATGTGAGTTGTATGGTAGTGTGGGGAGCTGGTGTGGTTTGCCAACAGTGGCAGGGGAAACTGTCACAGGGATGATGAGACAACATACAAAATAATCACTTTTGAATAAGCAACATTAGTGTTTGGCATATTGCCACTGCTGGAGAAATTTATGATAGACAACTTCAACAACAAAAACAGAATATTGCTTTTATTTATTTTTGAATGAGGCAGAGATTATGACAAAAACAAGATGAAGAATTAATATACTGTACATAGATTAACTTCTCTAAAATCCAGTAAATTAAAAAGACAGTTTAAATCTAGTTTAGTTTGAAATAAATTAAACAAAATTAAAGGCTTTTCATTGTAATCACTCAAAGTGTCTTGTATGTTTTGACTTCCTGTTAACAATTGTTTCCACTGACATTACACATCTTTTCAAACCTTGGTAAGAAATGGTATTTATAAAAACATTTTTTTCTAAATTGTACGGGATCCCTCTGGATTACTGTGATTACTGATTAATCAATAATTCTACAATAATTAATGTTATTCTTTCAGAAACAACTTGGTATGTAAAGTACCAGCAGCATCTTAGTCCTTTGCACTGAGCAGGACCCACACCTACCAAACAGAAACACAGGACATTTATTAAATTAGACAATAGACATAAACAAACAATTCTCTGGTCTGTACAGTCTGCATCCTCACACAGGATGCTGGTAACATACACATTTGTTAACATAAAGACCACACTAGAGCTTAGTAAATAAAAACTGTCAGTGCAACTGTTACAGCTGTGATGTAAAAGACTAGGCTAACTGACTCCTACAGTAAATGTAGACATTCACACAGCCTTACGTTGGCGAATACCCTCTGAGAGGAGGAAGAGCTGACAGTAATAATAAACAAGTAACGTTAGCATACAGCTCTGTGTCAGCTACAACACTCTGCTTCCAGTTTGCCTGTCAACCAAATCAATAAACTACCAGCGGCTATCTGCTGTAGCAAGCTAACAGTTAGCTATAATGTCATGCACACAACAAGACCAAAAACACAGACATAACTTAAGAGTTAACTCACTCACCTGTAAATGACCATGTGTTTATTATCCAAGCCCCGGGTCTGGCACTGTCTCTTCTGCTCTTCTCACATAGTTTATCAACAAAGTGTGTACTAAAGTGAGCAAAGAAACATCCCCCAAATTTCAGTGTTCTACAAGTTATTAGCTTTTGCCCCAGTAACAACACAAATCGTGACAAGGAAGTGACCTCCTAACTGAAGACCCGCCTTGATGAGAGGTCTGACAGTTTGCATTTTCATTTTCATGTTGACCCAAAAGTAGCCTGGTGACATGTAAATGAAAATGCAATAGACTGAGGAGGGCTGTTTTGCTCATTGCATTAAATGTTGTCCACTGTAGAGCAGCTTAAGACTTAAGACTTGAAATGTCAAATGCCATTCTCATTTTCATTTTCATATTGTTTTATTGTTTTTACCCCCAAAAGAGCATGGTGACATGTAAATGAAAATGCAATAGATGTTTTGCAAATTGCATTTAAATATTTATCACTGTAGATCAGGTTAAGACTTTGACAGTCAATGTCAATGTCAAATGCTGTTCATTTTCACTCTCAAATTGTCAAAAAAAAAGAAAGCATTTTCATTTTCATGAATATTGCTTGCCTATTTGTAAAATTAGGTTAAATTGTTTATATTGCATTTTAATTTTCAAATTTGAATTAACATTTTCATATTATCCACTGTGCAGCAGGGTATGACTTTGAAAATGAAATGTAAAACAGCTTTTCCATTTTCGTTTTAAAATGGCCCTAGAATGCCCATATAAGTAAATGAAAATGCAAATTATTATTATTTCATTTTAATTTTTACTCAAACAACACATAGATATGTGGAAAATTAAAATGCTATTGTAGAATAACATTATCATTGGAATAGTCCCCATAGGCTTCCATTGTGAAGTTATCCGGTACAGTCTTTACGAGTCTTGCTCTAACACAGACTGGTGTTAGGGAGGAAATAGAAAGCTTTTTGGTATGGTATATTTAAAGTCGACGAATTTGTGGCAGCCAGTCACTATTAACCGCCACATATTTATTTTCAATTATGATATTTTCAATATCATATATGGTTGGACTGCTTCTCTCACACACACACACACACACACACACACACACACACACACACACACACACCACCTGGCACCAAGCAATAAACAGATCTATTATGTCCGCTGTCTCCTGATGTCTTTTACACAGCAAAATCATGCTGGTTAAGCTGATAGTAAACTGTGATTAAAAGCTAAAACAATAGCTTGCTGAGACAAACCAGCCCAATCAATTCTAATCCAGTTCTGAATTTTTCTTCCCCAATTCTTTAGTAATGATAAAGAACCAGTATGAGCTAGATCCATAAGTGTATGAATAAGATAAAGATTAAATCCTAACAATATCCATCCCTACTGCTGGTTAGTTGCTGATTTTGGGAGGATGAGCACATCGCAGTTCATATCCCTTCACTATAACTGTTTCTTAAACAGTTATTGTGTGACCATTATTTTATTTGGTGCACAGTGAGATCAGTCAACAGATCAATTGATAGAAAAACAGTCATTACTCATGAAGACAGCTTAATATTGTAGCTCCCACGTTCCAGTGGGAAATTAAGTAATGTTGGTCACTGTTAAGTAATTGTGGTCTCAGCAAAGATCACATTTCATTATTGGTTTTTGTGTCTTTGGATGATGATGTTATGAAGGTTTGATAGGAGAATATTTTATTTAGTGGAGTCAAGTAAGGCTTTCTTTCACAAGTCTTTCACAAGTTTGATAATCAATCGGATGTTCAAGTAAGAAATGTGATGGTTCCACCTTCTCATATCTGAAGATGTATTTGCTTTGCTGTGTTTCATATCATAAGGTGAATAATTTGACTGTTGGTAACATTGTCCTCTGACACCTGCATGACACCACATTACTTTTGAACACTGAACACTTTATGAATATTGTATTTTAATTCTACTTGACATTTGAACACTTTCATTCTCTGTTAGAATCTACGCTGCAGGAGAAGAAAAAACAGAACTGATCTACCTCAGAAAAAAGTTAATACATAATTTTTTTTGTTTTGCAATGCTCCTGTGTACTATAGGAAAATCTAATGTGAAATCTCTATATTAAATCCACACAGCATATTGACAGACTGATAACTGAGTATTGCTGTAGGATTTACCACTTGTTAACAGCATGCTTGGTATTATTTTCATCGGGTAGTAGGTGTAGGTATGTCGTTGAGATCAAAATGTAAAGGTCAAAGATGTGTGTGGTCCAATCCCAAAGCACCGATTACTCATGCAATAATGTATGCATGCACGCACCTGCGTGCACACACACAGATTCACAGGGTGCAAACAGCGTCAGCCACGCTGTTGCAGCTGGTAATCAGCAGTCGGACAATATTTTTAGTTCTTTTCAATAATGCTGTGTTACTATAGACTGTAGTACATACAACAGTAAGGGGTGTGAACAGTGACACCAAACAGTAACAAGTATGTGTGCTTTTGTTTGTTTGTGTGTATGAATTAACAGGTTTGACCTCTCAGACAAAGATTACTTCTTTGACAGCAAAACCAGGAGTTCAATAGTAAGTCCACTGATGCTCCAACAACACCAACATACCCAATGACATGCCACTTTCATGTACAGCACTGATATCATTTATTACACTTCAGTCAGCCAACAAATGCATGCAATATACTGTGAAAAAAATGAATTGTACAGGGGGTTTATTCAGTCCCTGGATATGTATGCATTTGCAGAAACTAGTTGCTTTATTACAGCTTTATTACAGTGTTGATTATTAAAAAGTACACCTGAATAATTATTTTCTTCAACAACAGGCTGAATTAAATTCACTTTCGTGTTTTCATTCCCATTCAGGTGTTTGAAGTCCTAAAGAGAACAAAATGCAAGGCCAAGTACAGCATGGGTGAGTCTTGACCTCTGGCAGTCACTGCTGGACCAAACAAGATGAGATTCACTTTACAAATGTGTTCAAAGTGTTCAAAACCATACTACAAATATAATGCCTGTCAATACTGATCCTGATCACTGGTATCTGCTGGAAGTTTGAGTTAGTCTTCAACCTTAACACAATTCCTCAGATCACTCATTCCCTCATAGTCCTGCTAAGTGACTAGGCCTAAGAGCTTATCCACTGAATCCAATAATCCTACTGTGTTTTTTATTTATTACTTCTTTTCAAAAACCGAAAACACTTTGACAGACACTGAAGCCAGAAGTTTCTTACCGTCTCTATTTTATTCAGATATTCCTTAAAATGAGTGAGGAAGCTCAGTGCGAAGACAGATAGAGATTCTTTTGATTACGATTACATTAGGTGTCAATGAGAGTGAGACAGGTATTGCTGCCGGACTCGGCACCCCCGTTTAAATTTTGTGCAGACCCTGCCTGTCAAAGTTACATTTTATGAATCCCAACAACTATGTCTACATTTTCAGAAAGAATTATTGTCTCCTTTTTACGGTTTGGCCGTGAGCTCGAGTTAAAAATAAAGATAAAGGTTATTTTTTACTGCTTCACGCACTCTAGCCAACTGACGCTGTCACTCTAACTTTGAAGAAAAAGGGATTTGCACTCCTCTTTTGAGTGCTCACAGTTTGAAAAGTTTACATGTTATGTAAAAACAGTTGTTGTGTTTTGGAGAGAGCAAAAGTTTTCCTCCGTTTTATAGTTTGAATCACATTTCTACATGCAGGTATGAGAGAGCTGGGTGACTCGGGAAAAAAGGTGAAATTTTGTAGAAAAAAGGTGAAATTCTGTGGGTTTTTAAAGAAAATTCCAATGCATTCCTAATGCATTACTTATTCCCAGTATTTTGGGATTTTAACACCAAAAGTCATAGCACCTCTTTCGGGATCAAGACACACGTTTTGATGTATATACGTTTTCTCAAAGCTGCGGGACGAGTTACGCACCAAAATTTGGCGGAAGAATAATAATAAGCCTGAGGAATATTAATAGATGCTCAGCCCCGAGGCACTCCTCTCAGCTATTCTAGCTGTAGAGGAGTGGCTCGGAGCTGAGCACCCGTGGCACTAATAAGCCACAAAATAACAGAGAGGAAGTCTGCTCTGATGTTATTCATCTAAGGAATACACTGAGATTTAAAAGACGATAAAACAATGAAGTCTCAAAACAATACTTACAATGTTGATTTTTTTTCAGGAGTGTGCCAGAAAGGTTTTGATATCATTCTGTAATGTTGCAGTGTGCATGGATAGCATATTTAACACACAATACATTTGTCTTAAGCAAAAGGTTAGCATACTTAGCTAGCTGGACTACAGACCTTTCAGTGAGGCAAACGACCCATCTGCAAGTAATTTGACAATGTCTTGTTGTGAGATGCTGATGTCATATTACAGGTTATACCACTGCTGTCAGTATTTGGCTTAATATAGCTTTAAAAGTAACGTAAGTTTATATAACATCCTAGCGTTAGGTTACCTCATTTTCTTTGTGGTGTGTGATGAAATGTCTTTTCAGGTTTAAGATGTTCGTCCTGTGATTTTCTCTCCCGACAATACTACATTCACTTTTTCTCTTAACAGCATTATCTTTGAAGTGGGTCCAAATGTCAACCTGCTTTGTTGCCATGGTATTCCTTTGTCGTCTCTGTATATGTATAAAGCTAATAGAAGCTAGGTCCAAGCTGGCACCGTTTCATGGTTTTAGTGCATTCATGTGCTGCTGGTCTGCAGAGTCACCAGGAAGATGATTCAAGCCAACAGGAAGATGAATTTGGAATATGTAATCATTTGATCTTTTGTCATTGATGTAGTATGGAGATGTCACAGTTATCATTTAATGACTTCAGTTCCGTCTTATGTCTTGTCTTTTTCGTTGGAAAAAACCTTGCTGATGAATATATAGCTAAATTTACTGTGGTCACACTGCATCTCCGTTTTCTCTTGGCAGGTATAACCAGTCTCCTTGGCAGTGGTGTATATACGGCAGCCTACCCTCTTCATGATGTGAGTAGTACCAAGTACCGTTATTGTAGGGGATACTAGTTCCAGATCATGTTTATATACTTGAATTTTGAAGCGGATGTAATCAGTGGGGTCATCTAGAAGATCTAAAAGATGGAGTGAAAAAATGTACTGTAGCTCCACCTTTTCTTAAAATGAGTAAATCCTGGCTCGCAGTCTCCAGCTGTGGTGTGTAGTAACTAGTGGTACTCTTTCTCTTTCCTCTTTCAGGGAGATATTAATGAAAGAGCAGAGCCCAATGACAGAAAGGTAAGACAGTCATGGAAGCCAGAATTAAAGTTTCCACAGACTGGTGTTCATGTTTTGCATTTGTACAGCTTTACAACTGTGCTCATGTAGAGCCCACACTAGGACCACAAAATAATCTGTCACCACTTTAACTTAGAACAAAATAAAAACTGAGTCTGCTTAAATGTACTAATCATGTCAGTTCATTTGATGTTTTTTTTCATGTGGATCACCAGCTGCTGGGGTTCACAGGTACCCTAAATGTTTTTTTTTTTTCAGCATGTGTGGAATCCTTCATAGCTCCACACAATCTCGGTTTGTCTAGCATATGATCTGAATTCAGAGGTATAGTTACGAGTGTCGATGTGAAGTCAAATTAACAATTAACAGATGATACACCATTTGAGGTAAAAGCATTGTTCAATCTTTCAGAGATATGTTGTGGAAGATGAATACTGGTTTTTCAGTTTATTTATTTGCTTTTTATCACCTGTATGCTTGTTTTTGTATAAAAGTCCCCAACAAATGCCCTATTTACAGCATATTAATTTCCCAACCAGTGGAGCTAGCATGGTTTAGGAAACAGGGAAAGGAACTCTTCTCAATGACAAATATGTCAATAGAGAGGCTAGAGGTATGATAGAAATAGACAAGTAATGCAACTAAATATTGTTTATTGTCTTCTTCAGCTTCTGTATGAGGAGTGGGCAAACTATAGTGTCTTCTACAAGTACCAGCCCATCGGTCTTGTGCGGTAAGTACATATTTTTTTAGGTATATAATTTACTGCCAATCATCCTTGCATGGTTATAACTCCGATAATGAAGTATCTCACCGACAGGGCTTTTATTTTGAGGAACTGTTGTTCAGGCTCATTAATTTGTACATGGCCTACTATCATGGCCACAATTATATGGCACAGTGTAATCCTTGATACTGCTGGCACAGAATTCAGAAATGTTCTAATCCTCTACACAGTGCTTTCAAAGTTTAAAGCTACCATGACATACATGAAAATTTCTGACATTAGTGAGTTTGTGGCAAATGATTTGTTCATGTTACTGTAGTAATGATATCTGAAGTTCTCAACACATTCCAGTGTTAGCTGGGGACCAGTGGCGTGCGGTGAGGTTCATGGCTGGTGAGGCACTGACTTCATCACAGTCAGATTTACAAACATATGAACCCTAAAGAGTATCTTATTCACCATTTGATTGGCAGCAGTTAACGGGTTATGTTTAAAAGCTCATACCAGCATTCTTTACACATACAAACTGTAGCACACAAAAAAGCACATTTAATAAAAAAAAAAAACGTTATTATGGTCTTACCTTTACTTATAAATGAAGTCCATGCGCCGCTCCTTCTGAACAAAAGCATCGATAACTTGTTTATAGAAGTCTTCCTTATCTTTCTTAAGTTTTAAAAGTCTCTCTGTCTCGATGGAGATCACTGCCAGGGAAGAAAGTCGTCCTTGATCGGTCCTGTTCCGACTGTATGTTTTGATTCTTTTCAGTGCTGAGAATGACCGCTCCACCGATGCTGTAGTAGCTGGAACAGTGAGCACTAGCTGGAGTAACTTTGTCGCCTCAGGAACAGTTTGGATGAGGTCCTTCTGGGCCAAAAAGCTGAGAAGCTGTCCAGGAGATTTACATTCATCCCTCACCGTTTGTGAGCTATACAGTCCAACAAGATCCGCCTTAAGTTGCACAAAGTCAAAGAATCTGGCATATTTTGACAGGCTCTGCAGTTTTGTGTCATCAAAATGTTTTGACATTTCACTGAATTTTGCGCAATCCACCAAACCAAGGAAAGCCAGCTCACCAAAATGATCAAACCTAGCCTTCATTTGATAGCTTATGTCATCCAGAATGTTACAGAACACTCGTTTTCGTTCAAATCTAATTGACTGTCTGCCTCCACTCTCTGCCAGGCCAAGTGCGCTGCATTTCTTCTCAAATCGGTCACAGAAACTTTCGAACTCCAGTCTCATGCGCTCGAGAACTGCAATGGTGTCGCGGATGCGTGCAAGACAATATTCAATGTCCATCACTTTGTTTTGCAGCACTCTAAAAAGGGCATTAGTCTCATTGAAAATGTCCTCATATACCATAAGGAGAAAGCATGTAGATGCTTTTGACAGCCACTGATCGTATCCTGCTGCCATCATCAGCGTGTCATTATCCCAGCTGTCAGGATTTTCAATGATGATGTGAAATAACGCGCGCAGATCATCGTGGTGCATGCTTATTGTCTGCAGCAGCCTAGAGTTGGAGCTCCATCTTGTGGGCGCTGCTCTGGGTAAATGGCGCTTGACAACATCATCCAGCAAGTGAGTGCACTTTGTGGACTTGCTGAAAAATGAGGCTAGTCCCTCAGCTGTTTTAAAAAACGTGCGACACTCGGGCATGCACTTTGCTGAATGCAATAGCACTAAGTTCAGCTTGTGTGCGTAACAGTGGGTGAACATGGCTTCGGGCACTCTTTCTTTAAATTTAGGTTGCACGCCATTAAGCTCTGAGGCCATTACAGCGGCCCCATCATAGGTCTGAGCTACAAGCTTTTCAACACAGTCATACTTCTCCAACACTCCCAGGACATACTCAGCAATGGCAGGAGCGCGTCTGTCTTTACTGATGTCATCAAATCCCAAAAACGCCTCCCTCACCTCACACCCTGCTTCAGTTGTAGCCACATACCGTAATATGACAGAAATCTGAGCTTGGTTTGTGACATCTGTGGTCTCGTCCACTTCTACTGCAACAAATGGGGCTGCACTGATCTGCTTTTTAATGTCATTTCTAATGACATCACCAACTGCTTCGATTAAATCATTCTGTATTCTATTTGACAAGCCAGAAAATACAGTGGATGTCTCCAAATGCCTAGCTAGCCTGTCATCTTTCTCAGCAATAGCATGCAAGAGTTCAACATAGTTGCCACGATTGGTAGAGCCTGTACTTTCATCATTTCCACGGAATGCCAGTTGCTGTTTGGCGAGGAAGCAGGTGACATTGACAATGACAATTCTTCAGGTCACAATATCCCATCTGAGTCAAGACATTGTCACAAGAAGAGAAAAGAAGACAGGTAAAGCAGAAAAGGCGGTTTCTTGCTGGACATCCACACAGCCAGCCTTTTCGTGTGTACCACTCCGTTTGAAAAGAACGGGTCGTCTGTCCCGAAGTCTGAAGCAAACCTTTTAGCTCCGGCGTTGGTCTTCCTTTAAAGGGGACATATTATGCTCCTTTTCAACAAGTTTGAATAAGTCTCAGAGGTCCCCAAAGCATGTCTTTGAAGCTTCTTGCTAAAAAATCCACTCCGATCCTATATTTCAGCATGCCTGTAAACCCCTCTTTTTAAACCCCGTTCAGAACAGGCTGTTTCTGTGTCTGTAGCTTTAAATGCAAATGAGCTGTGCCTGACCACGCCCCTCTTCGGAAGGGGATGCCGTTCGGGCTTCTGGCACCATGCTCTAATGTTTACGGTGACCGTGACAGGCGACCTGGCGTCGGTAACGATTTGGTTCAACCACACGACTTTTATCCAGAATCTGAGCCAGAGGGAGAGGCTGCTGAAGAAGTTCAAACT
>NW_019525551.1:911116-936865 GCF_002814215.2 Seriola lalandi dorsalis | reverse complement strand
TCTGTCATGCCTCCTTAGATATACTTTTACAGTCTGAAAATGTTTGTTGCATGTGGACTGCTACAGGTGTTCAATGTCAGTACTAGTCAGATATTTTAATAGATGCTGACAAAGTAAATCATTTTTCTCCATGTTTTGAGCAGAGATGCTCATCATAACATCTTCCTTTATGTAGTAAATTTATTTTGTGTATTACAATGAAAGCTGTAAATCAGCATAAACATGTCTGACAGCAACAGTAATCTTTAGTCAGACAAAACTGTGCAGTTTTCTACACTACTGTTGTCAAGCTCCACATTATATGCAATAAGTGTCATGTTATAAATTATCTATGTTATATGTGCTTGATATGTAGCCAAGCTTACTTCTTACCCACCTTAGCTCCACTGTCTGTCAGTGTTTGAATTTCACAAGCTTTATATTTTGGTGAATGTTTCCATTTTTCTCTATATTTTGGACAGGTGCTCCTGTGGAAACTGTGCAACCATGCCCACAGAAGCTGAGAACATCTGCTGCTAGGAGATACCACAGGTAGCATTCTCACTGGACAAACGAATCAGTAATTTGTTTTGATTACATTACATTAATAATAAACCATAGCATTTACCATTTGCAATTCACTGTAGGTTACCAGACGGCTATGGGAGATCGAGGGAGATTTACCATGTATGGTAGACCGTCCTGGGTTGGAGCCGCTCTGCCTCAATGTGTTCTGCCTGCAACATGTACCGCACTGACTATGGTCCTTTACGGTTGAGAGGAATACACCAGTACGTTTTGCTTCTTTGTAAAAACATATAGTTTCAATCTAAATAAAAAATGTTAGGCAGTCTTGTTTTACTTCAGTGCACATCATTTTACAATGGTAATAACACACCACAAATAGAGTAACACACCCTCAAATAAATTAGTTTAGCTGCTCTTTGATTTGTAAAGTTCTTCTATCAGCAGATAGTGTGCATATAATATATGAATTCAGAGGAGTCATTTCTTTAGTAACAATCAAGCATTTATTTACATCAAATGAGGAACTTATAATCAGTGATAATAAAAAAACTGTAGGATTCACTGGATCCATAAAAAAAAATTGTGAGACACAACATAGATATATGTTTGCAAGACTAAATGCCCTGTCCAGTTGTTTTAGTCAGTACAGGTATCTAGCCTATAGGAGCTTTGTGAGCTGGTGCTGGGGCTTCCTTGGTCGCAGAATCCGGGTCGTCATTCCAGCCTGCCTGGTCCTACACATCCATGCCGTGTTTCCTGACGCCACATGCCCCAGTACGTGGGTTTTAGACTGGCCCATGATAGAACACATAGCTGGATATGACCTCCTCCTTCTCAGGCCGCTCGAACTGTGCAGTGAGGTCCTCTGGGATGGGGATGGCCAAAGCCGCTTCTGTGTATGGTCCCAGGTCAACAAAGACTTTTTCAAATATGAGGTCCACCACATTCCCTATAAGATTTTGTTTACATTTTTCACTTTTTTTGTGGTTTACAAAACAATGACTGAAAGTCTGTTTCTAACTACCTCCTGACATTTTCTTTACTGTATTTTGTTGTTGATGGAACTGTCATAACATTATACGTGCAATACTTAATACAATGTGTACAAAACATTTTTTGGTTGAAAAATAAAATAATATAACACACCTTTGGAAATTGGACCTTGAACCCTTCTTTTGTTTGGGCTTGTGGTCGGTCAGCATTTTCATTGTAGTACATGGCAGGTAGAGTCTGGAGGTACAGTAAAGAGAAAATCAAAAATGTGAATGTTGACAGAAACCTTAGCCTACACACTCTCACAAGTTCTACGTAACCACAGCTTCATTTACCTGCACATTATTCCAAGACTGATAAATGACTGTTAGGTTTATCAAAAGTAGATGCACTTCAGATGGCTACAGACCTGTACTTCTGATGTGAGGCTGAAGAGTCTTCAAGGATAACTGTGTGCCTACAGTGCGTCAGTCTGGCATGCAACAATCCCTTGTTGCAGGAAGCTGTATAGATGCACTTGATGTTCTGGCCTGAACAGAGGAAACAGAGGCAGTAGTTATGGCAACAGTTGCAAGCAGTGCAAAAATGATAACAACAAATGCACTCAATTATGTGTAAATTGGGTTGTCAATAGCTTGTAAATGCTGCAAATAGCTCACTATATGTGCAAAATGCAAAAAATGTGTATTATAGACTATCCCCTTGGACATATCCCCTTAACTCTGCGCTTATCTAGATATTCCCTACAGGCACTGTATCTGTAAACATGATATAAACGTTCAAACGGCCATCATAAGGCATGACTCTCAATAATAACTTTCACAGCACTAATAAACAAGCCCGGACACCTATGCTAATCACTACGAGCCTATTTTTAGTCCGAATTTTGCTGGCTTTACTTTACAGACAGCTAAAACGCCTTTAAAGTATAATACATTTAACAGAGTGGCTCTAATCAATGTCACACGGCGATACCAAGCAGAAGAATTGCATACAATCTGTACCCGGCTATACCCGGCTGCGTGTCGACGACGCTAAACGTTAGCCACGTTAGCTGCCATGCTAACAACATACGCAACAGGCTCTCGTGAACATACAGTAAAGCAACATAAAATGGTGAAACTTACAGCTCCCAAGTTTGAAGTTGGGTCTCGGACAGTCGGTGCTGATGGTTGAGAAAGCAGTCCAACGTGAAATGGTTAGCCCGCTACAACACTTTAGGGGTTGTAGCAGGTTAACCATTTCACGGTACATTTCCATCAAAAATAAAATAAAACAAATCCGCTGGGTCTTCGGATCCTCAGACGTAGGGGGTAAAAGACTTCTGTGTTGGTTTGTACAGTCAACAACCGAGCAACTAGCGTGCATCGCTCGTACCTTCGACATAGTTTTACCGGAGCCGGTGATGTGAGGGAATAAACGATAGCGGCTGGAAGGCGGACTGAGAGGGCGGAACACACACCTAGCTCGGGGAGTGTCACCCACCTGGGGGGAGGTGTTATTTCCCTTCATGACGACATCAAGGGAAAATCTCCAATTGGCCTGTGTGAGCACACATTTTCTGAAAGGGGGAGCAAGCAAAAGACGGAGAGGATGGACTTTTCTCATGTTTGGGGGGTTTGTAGACAGGCCGGGGACACATATTACTGATAGAAAACCATGGAAAAGTGCATTTTGCATAATATTTCCCCTCTAAGTCACTCTCTCCTCCATTCTGCCTGCCCCCAGCTCACAGGTGTGCCTGATTTGTCTCCTTATGTAACCCGTACATGCTACTAAACAGCCGGGGTTGCGTTGTGTTCTGTGGTGACAATGATTGCAGGAGACAAGACTGGGTATTTAATCTTTTTTACTGTATTTAATAAAAATACATGTGAGCTGCATGTGTGTCTCAACAGTGCTTATTATCCATTCAACCATCTTGAAAACGTCTTTTCTTGTTTTTTGCCTTCTCTTTAGCGACTCTAAAAATAAATAAATATAATAATATATAAAAAAGCAACATAACAACAAAACAAACAATAAACTGAAATAAACTAAATAAATAAAATAAATATGTAAAAAAATAAACATATTAGGAATACAAATTAGAGAAAAACATTAAAATGAATAAATCAATTAATGGACAAAAACCAAATTCAAATAGATAATCAGAAAACTAATCGTCCACAACTTATACAATAAAAAATAGAAATTCACAACTAAACACCACATCAACTGGTATATCAAAACATCCATGGATCATCCATCAGCCCCCACAACAACAAAAAACATTCAACTGCACTGACTGAACAGACACAATAATGAAAACTCTCAAAAACAACTAAAACGAGAAAAATCGACAATAATAAAATGACACGAGCTGCATGTGCATCTCAAGGGTGCTTGTTATCCCTGATGAAAACAAAATAAAAAAAAGAACTGTTGAAAAAGAAATGACTGAGTTCTGTTTATTTTCTTACCTTCGCAGGAAGACTAAACTATCATATGTTAAAAAACTTAATTCTCAAAAACTCAAATCTTTATAAAAGTTTTGTTGAACAAATTAGATATTACTAAGAACAGACGAGCAGTTTGGTTACATTCACATCACAAATAATCACCCTTATGAATGTTTAAAAACTTAGCGTACATTCCTTCGTCATCATGCTGAGAGCATCCACACATACACACACAGACTCACAGCACACAGGAGGAAGAAAATAAAATCAAAAATGAGACAATTATAATGGAAAGTGTTTTGGTGAAAAAGACTATGTTCATTAACTCTATATTGACTGCTGGATTCACCTTCCCCACATTCATTTCTTTTCAAGGTTTAGAAAGGTCTACTGTAAGATCTTATTGAGACACAAATGCTGTGGTCTTTTCCTCCGTTCTCCATCACGTTTGAGATGACTGCCGACACCATAAGGTAATGCGTGACAGGCTAGCCCCACTGGCTTACTGGTATCATAGTGAACTATTGCTGTGCTCTATAGTAGTTGTTTCTTTGAATCTTTGAATGCTTCCTCACATTCAGATGTCCACTTCCAAATTGTTTGTTTTTTTAGCAGTACGTGCAAGGGTTGCAGCTGAGTTGAGCGCTTTTTCATAAATCTGCCATAATAGTTCACCAGTCCGAGGAAGGATTTCCAAAACATTAGTGGGACTCGTAACATTTATTTTGGCTTCTACCTTCTCCTCAGTCGGATGGAGTCCTTCTCTGTCCACAATGTGTCCCAAATACTCAACTCTTTCAGACATGAATTTAAATTTTGACACCTTGGCCCTTACATTGTTCTTCTCCAGACGACACAAAACTTCCTCCAGTTTGTGCAGGTGATCCTCTCTTGAACACAAGTGATCGATATCATCCATGAAACAAGTCACATGATCAATACTTTGGAGGATTTGAGTGCCTTAGTCAGTTCTTCATAACTTTGCTCACTCAGTTTGGCTGATATGACTATATTTTTCAAAGTCTGTAGTCTTCACGTTTGAATGTTGCACTGGCAACGTGGCAGCAAGTCCGCGTTGATTGTAGTTTTTTTTCTCCAATATATTTGTATAATATATTTGTGTATATTAGAATTCGTTTGTCGATTGGCGGTTTTTATTCTATGTCGTCGTTTCGTATGACGATGGAGAAAATAATGTACATGAAGGCAGAACTTCTGGCTTTAAAGTGTACCAGAGCAGGGGCTAAGCTGGCTAGGAGATGGAGATATACCAAGAAATATCAACTCCCTGGCTAACAAGTGAACTGAACCGAACTGTGCGTGGAGCAGGGGAGTGTCTACGGATGAGTTGGGGTGGGCATTGCCCACCCAGAGCTAAGCCTTGTCCACCCAGAAGAATCATCTGCCCATCCAATGAAAACTCTGAAAAGATCACTCATTGATATTTTTTTGAGCGTTCATAGTTTTGTCATTGATTATCAAAAAATGCACCTCTTTCATATTGGCCATTTTGTGGGTGTGGGTGTGCTTAGTCAGGGCTCCTCCTTTACATTATCGCCAAACCATGACGCTTCTTCACACATGCGGTACAGACGCGGTTAAGTGAACTGCAAGACCTGTTTGTAGCTAGCTGCAATCCAATTTAAACTGGTAATACCTTTGATTCTTTTAAGTTGTATTAGTAGTCTTGTATAGTTTCAGTTGAGTTTGCACGTTTTGCAAGCTGCATATTTCTTTTAAGTTACCAGCTCACTTGGTGGCTATTGGTTTAGTGATTAGCTAGCTAGCTAGCCAGCTCCAGGCTAGCTATAGCTGATTTGTTGCTAGTCACAGGAATTGGCTTGTTGGGTATAAAATATTTTTACAGAAGGCTAACATGATTAGTTTTATTTTGCTCGCTAGGTAAATCGTCCAGCATGGATAGGTGGCTCATTAAAAAACAGGCACCCACCTCAACCCCAGTGCATGCTGCCTCCACTGTCAAGCTCAGCACATTTAACAGCACCGAGCAAAGTGTTACTGACTTGGTGTCGGGGTCAGCAAACTTCCGTCCTCCACAAAATCCAGACACACCATCCTCCAGCTCTGCCATGTCCGCTCCTGACTTGAATATGGATAGTCCATCCCAGCCAATTTTAAGTAGTTATCCCAAATGGACAAACTGTGAGAAGCTTTAGTGCTGGCTTGTACCTGTCTCAGCCATGACTATAATATTCTGTCTCTCGTGATGCCTGCTTTTGCTTTGCCTGTCACAAATTTGGTGTTTCCAATTCCGAACAAGAGGATATATTCACAAAACGTGGTTACACTAATTGGAAGAGAGCGCTTGAACGAGATGTGCTGGTGACTCCTCCCATAACCCCGCCCACAGTCCAATAAGCCGCACCCCCGATACCTGCCATCGTCCTGTGCACATAAGGTATGTATACTTTTTCCTGTTAATTGTTTGATTATAGATTAAATGAAATACTTTAGCTATTTTGTGTTGTTTTTTCCTCTATTTTGTATTCTGCATAGGATTTGGTGTAGGAGGAAAAATAAAGGGTTAGCTGACGTTTGTATGTGTGAAGGTGTATTTTTTCAGATTTAGGGAGATTTTTTTTTATCGGTTTAATGTTTTATTTGTTTACGTCAATTGCTCATGCACCTCCTAGTTGGTCGGTTTTGATTGTGATTGTGACTGTTCAACTGTAATCATTTTAACAGCTTTTTTTTTTCAGACCAGCAGAAGAAGAGGACGCTTTTTTAGCAAAAACATGCCTAACAACGGAAAACAGGACATCACTATCACACTATGTGTGCTTAAGCCAAACCGGATGCACCTCAACGCAAAAAGAGACGTGTAGAGCCTTCGGATGGTTTTAAGATAGAGTTCAAGGGGGTAAATGGGTACATTTATTCTGCTGAATATCAGACAACACCCTGTGCAGTAGGGTTCCTCTATCACAACCATCCTGGTCACCGCCTTCAGTATCATCATCAACACCATCTCCTCCAACTTCTCCTTCTCAGCCCTCCTGGACACCTCCCCCATCACCTCGATCATCCCCATCTCCTCCTCCATCTCTGATGATCAGGACACCCCGATATCTCCAGTGTCTCCATCACCACCCCCTGCCGATTCACACGATACAGTGGGGGTCAGCTCTGCTCTCGACAATAACATGACTGAAGCACAGTCTAAGAAGTTCTTGGATGCCAAAATCAGCATTTTCCACTTACCTAACAGTATTGTGTATACGTTTTGGGAAGAGAACTGCTATGGCTGCCAGATCAGTCTGCCCAGCCAGAAACACCACCAGTGTCTGATGGAGATCACTGGGTGTTTCTATGAGCGCCACTTTGATAGCCTTTATGCAAAGACTCTGGACTGAGCAAATGGCATCAAAGGCTCGGAGGACTGAGTGGGAGATGCTGCAGAGAGCACCTCTGACAAAATAAAAGAAATGTATGATAACATGATCTGCGATGACTTTATGAAAGTAGCGCAAATTCGAATGGTTGGTGACTATTGGAGAGGGTTAGAGGAGGACTGAAAGCAATGCGCCACACATTGTTTTTTTTCTGTTTAATCATTTTAGATAGTTTTTTATTCTGTGATTAGCATACGTAGTAAAAATAAGTAAAAGGTTTTGTAACAAACATTGTATATTTTACTCATTTTTTTTCTTTTGTGTGACAATGTTTTACACTGATTAGCACAGGTAGAAAAATAATAATAATAAATAAAATGTATTGTTACAAACATGACACGGTCATTTGTGTTTCAAATCAATCATGGAAAACACGTTGCAAAAGATCTATTACGATCCCTCTCACCCGAGGGGTCTTGGAGGTGTGCATAAGCTGCGCAATGCGGTCAGAGATTGTACAGGAGTGACACCAAAGCTGCGTGATATTAAACATTATTTATTGGGGCAAGATGTGTATACCCTCCACGCCATGTATTGATGTATTTTCTAAGTATGCATGGGTCAACAATTTCAACAACTAATGGATCAGCATAAAATCATGCATTTTTCAACATCAAACGAGACAAAAGCCAGTGTAGTGGAACGCTTCAACAGAACCTTCAAGACTCGAATGTGGAGGTATTTAACATCTGTTAATTCACGCAGATACGTTAATGTTGCCAATGACCTCGTTGACGCCTACAACAAGTCATACCATAGATCAATAAAGATACCGCCAATCGCCGTGAATAAAGACAATGGGAAGGATGTCTTTAACAACTTGTACAAATTGAAACTGCAGAGAGCTATATCCTTTAAATACAGTGTCTAGGATACTGTGAGAATATCAAAACTCAGGTGTGTTTAGGAAATGTTACGAACAAACGGATGACTTTTTCACAGTGAAAGAGCACATAGCCAGACATCCCCCTTTGTATAGACTAACGGATTGCTGGTGAAGCATTGAAAGGCACACAAGCCATATGAGGTGGGATTTATCGAGCTCAAATATCCCAGGGTCTGGCCAAATTTTACAGCAGAAGATGCCGATGTGATAGTATATAATTCTAAAACACAGCAGACATTGACTGTTTCTCTATCAGTTTTTATGATTCTATACCTAGAATGGTTAAAGAATTTAATTCTAAATGCCTCACACACCAGGCAACATCCCACATAAGTTTGCAATACAACAATATTACAAATCTTATTTATTTTTCGGGGTCAGAAGGAACCTCTATAACGTTTAAAGGACGGCTGACAGAAATACTGGGATTCGATCCGGGGCGCCCGTTTGTGATACAGTCAACTTCTCATTTTAGGAAGGTCTACCGCTCCTTACCCCGCCGACATTCACGGTGGAAGTTATACTATATTTGTTCATAGCAACTTTGTGGATTATCAACTCTGTGCCGCTCCTCGGCATATGCCAACTCTGACTTATGACAAGCCACACTACACATCGCTCTCTAAATCAACCATTGATGATATTGAGATCTCATTGAAAAATGACCAAAACCAGTATATACCCTTCTCATAGTAATCATCAAATTACATTTCAGACCAGTGAAGCATTATTTCCAAGTGGTGGATGAAAAATGGCGCACACGCCATACAACCGTGATGACTCCAGATATGTGTCATATTATATGAATCAGGCGAGAGAATTAAGGGGATTTATTGGAACAAGTACACAATATGGTAAAGGGTTAGGAGGTATATTTCTATATCTATTTGGTATGACCGTACCCTTGTTATAAAGAGGGTTCAGCTTGGCTAAACCTTATTTGAAAACAGCCGCCACAAACATTGTGGTGGATGTGGTGTCTACATTGCGAGAAATACGGTATCGATTGGTGGTATACACCTGAAGACCATTAAAAAGACCCCCGCGTTGACGGGAATGCAGCCTCCCCTTGTCTAAATGACGTAAAACAGCTGCCAAAACAAGCAAAGGTGTCAAAAAGAAGTCAGCCATCAACCGAAGTTGTTGTTTTTTTCACAAAATAACCATGGCTCATATTCATAATCAGTCAGAAGAATGTGTGAAACTGAGCTGGATCTATTTAGACTTCTATTGAAAAATCCACATTTGTTGAAATCCCTGTTGAAAAGGTCCTCTGGAGTTTTACACATCGGCTAGTGATTATCTCGATTTGAATGACACCTAAATGTTTACGCGCGTGAGAATCACAAATGATGACGGGCCAAACCTGCCTAATGTTGCAGATGTAGGCTTTATAAAATATCCCGGATGCACGCTGTTCTCACAGGTTGATATGGGGCAGGCTTACATATCCATATCCATACAGTACATATCCATATTGCGGGATAATTGAATGTTTGATCAACTATGGAAAACACACACTAGACATGTAGTTCTATTTTATAAAGATACCAGCATGAATGCTACATCCATAAATGGACACAACCAGGGGCTTGTTTTGTTACACTGGGAACAGCAGAACCGTATAATTAAGTGCGCCAATACACGCTGAGTTGTTATATCAAGAAAAACTATTGCTTAATGGTGTTGACATTTTTCTGAAAATTATACGATCAAAAGATGAATTCTCTCTAATGACTGCTGCAAATACACAATACAGCGTTGAGATTATATCAGCCAGAAGGTTTCTGTTGCACCTACTGACAGGCTGGAGCACAGCAGGGCTCTACAACATGCTAATGCTAAATATGCTATAGACAGAGTGTCTTTGAAAACTTTTTCCATACCCACAGGAACAAGGGTTTGCAACCAAGAAAATCTTTACATCAGACAGATCCCTAAATTCGTTATAGTCGGATTTGTTGATTTTATATGTCTGTACGCAGATGGAAAGTCTAACCCAGCAAATCCGTTTTAACTGCTTTTTCAGAGGACAGTAGACAAGAGAGTATTACAAGCTGATCCTGACCACCAGACGTCGTCTAAAAGACAGATCGTTGGCCATAAGTCAAGATTTTGGTGCGGGCTACACCTTATTCTGTTTCAACCTGGCGCCCGATGAATGATGTTCAGGGAATGTGTTGCTGGACAGGCGATGTGAGGCTGGAAGTCCGCTTCAGAACACCATTGCTTTGCACAGTTAATCTGATATTTTATTTTGTTTTTGATTCATTTATTGAGATATCAAATAGGAGACAGGTACTACTGGACTACAATTAAAAACTAATACAATATAATTAACTAGTATTATTGTAAAAATAATTATTAATGGTAAATTTCTTGGGAGTGTATGCATGCGATCAATTACCAAAATACACAAGCACATCCGTCTAACATGCTTGGTGAGCATTGGTTGGCTATTTATATTACAAAACACAAACAAGGATATTTTTTTGACAGTTTTGGCAACCCACCTGACTGCAATGATGCAATTTGTCGATTTGTCAACAAAAGATTACCCGGTGTATGCCACAGAAATCATTTTACATCTGTACAATATGGAAAATAAAGTTAAACTACTTGTAACAATGATAATTTTCAAATAAAACAAATGAGAACATGATCATTTATCAAGACCTTTCTTCTTTATTCATGTTTCACATAGTTTAAAAGCACATATAAAAATGAAACAGACACAGTTCTGTCATTAGTACATTTATGTAGCATAAAAAATACATTCATTCATTCATTCTGTCTTGCTACATTAAAAAAAACAAGAACACATTATACAATATACAATGTTTTTAAAAAACATTTTCAAAGGATGATATATTCTGTACATAATAAAGTGTCTGAGCTGTCATGGGTCATAAAACTCGCTTCATTAGCCTAGTCATCACCCCCTTTAAATTCAGAAATAACACGGCGTACTTGAGTATTTGGGATAGCAGATAGTGGTATATTCAAACCGGCCAATGTTTTTAAAAACATAGTCCATCCCATGGGTCTCGAAATGACGACGAAGACGAAGACACTCGGCTGTGATTTATATAACTCCAACAGGGCCAGATTTCTTGCACACATGACAATATTACCCCTTCTGCTTTTTAGGGATGTAGACAACCGGTTGATCTGAAAGCAAAGACGTTCTGAGTCTTAAATAATCTGGTGTCTTGGCTTTATAATCTATAAGGAGATACCTATAGGCAGCCCCTGTGGCTGGCCTCTAAAAAATATTTTGTATTGTATATTTATCCCTAGGGTTTTTAAACAAAACAAGGTAGTTGGTATTTAAACTAATAGTTCCACTAGCCTTACCTTGAATAAATAAATTTTGAACTAATTATTTACAGCTGAGATTTCTATGATGTACATATTTGGTAAAGACGTTTTGTACTTCTATATTATTACTAGCGTAATTCATTAAATTGTCTATTATAAACAGATTGTTTTTGTCTGGGGGTAGCAGTACATCATCACACAGAGATTCAGGCAATCCAATTTTGGCATTCAGTGTTACGCCTTTGCATTTTACTTGTGTCTTGCCATGCAGTGTGTGATAGGCATAGCACTTTGGACCCTGACCCAAACTCTATGATGTAATCTTCTTCAGGGCCGCCACCACCATCGTTGAGCTCGTCTGACAAATCTCCCAGGTATGGACACAGGGGTGAGACCCACTTGCCTGGCCGTGAGGAAAAAACTACAGAGTCTGTGTCACAATACAAAACCTGTTGCTGCAGCTTGTCCAATATGTCATATAGCATGAGCCTGGCATAGGCCATTGTCATGGCTCCTATAAAGACATTTACATTTCTTATCCTGGACCCCCTACCGCAATACACCACTGCACCATAGCCACATCATCCGAGATGAAACAGAACTGCCGCATATCATAATGGTCGCTGAACATTAGTTGTGTAAATCTTACTGGTTCTGTAATCAACTTACATGATGGCATGTTGTTTTGCATGCTAAACCGACTCCACAGTGAGTTTAGGAGCAGTTTGTTGCAGCCCCTGACAGCCTTGTTAAGGCGGATTTTATAAGGATCTAACCCGATGCCCTCCTTTTCCAAATACTCTATGTATTTTTAATGCTCTTCAGGTGTTTTCACACAATTGGTATAGCCATAGACTTTAAACAAAGTATTTGTCTTGTTGGGAAAATGCCACACTTCATCAATGTGCACAATCTGATACCACTTTTGAAGCGCTTTTTCAAGCTCAAATGACACCCATGTGCCAGACAGCTTTCTCTCACCGTTGCAGTACCTGCATTCACCGGTCTGGTTCGGATCATCAGCACACCTGCAGCACAATGGGAACATGAGCTTGTTGCTACACTTATAGGGCAGAACAGGGTGGTACAGACCTCTTGGTGGGAGCACAGTGCACTTTACAAGCCCAAAATAATTACTAATGGGTTTGAAATTGCGACGGATAATCTGGGGTGGCCAACAGGGTAACCTTTTTTCAATTTAACAGTCGGGTACAAACTGGTGAAGTCAAAATAATTAATCTTTTCATCATTTGTGACCTCATGGTGTAACTTCATCGCGTTTTTTACGACCGCAAAACAGCGGTTTCTGGGGTTGAGCCTTTCTGTCTTTTTGTAGCTGGTTTGAAATGTTTGGACTGATAGGTCTGACTTTGTTAATTCCCGTCATTCATATTCCCACATCACAACAACCTGTAGACCTCTTTCCAAGCAGCTATTTTCTCTTTGAACATACTGTATAGCTCGCCATAAGGGACCTTGGTGGACTGTAAATGACACTGCACATGACATTTGACGCATCCGTGAAGGAAGCAGCCAGCAAATTCATAACACCTATTTGCAGAGGCATCGTACCCGTCCACAAATTATGGCCCAAATTGCTGTTCACCACCACTGAGTGTGTTTTTTATCTTTTATATGTTTTCTGTATGAGCCAGATATTCAAGCCACTGCATAGACACATCTGAATACACCTTATTCTGCTCTATGTACGCACCTTCATACGTGAGCGCCAGCGTGTCTTTGGGGAGAAACAGGATTTTGAATACACCCATAAAGTTAGATGCCAAAGTGGTGAAAGCGAATGGGTCAATCTGTGTCCATTTGAGAAATGCTTCTCCGTAAATTGTACATGCTTTGCGCAACACCTCCACATCATTGATACAGTAGCGTCGAATTTCCACTTCATAAATTTCTCTTTCTGGCACTCACTCATACTGCTATACCCATAGTAGGAAGGATTTGGGTAGGGCCCTACGTAATATTCATTGGGGCTGGTGTTAAATATTTGGGGTAACTAGCCTTTCTCCAGATCCTCGAATCCTAAGGCTGCCAGTGTTTTTGACAGGTGCATGGGTAGGAAGCTAAACAAATCAATCCACCACTGTCGCAATGCTTTGTCATACATGAGAATGACCCTGCTACCTCATCATCACCATGGGTGCGATTCCATGTTTGACAAAGTATTCCAACAGTATGTAATTATCAAAACCAGACGCGTTATGTGCAATGAATGTATATCCGCTGTATTTCGGGCGCTTGTAGTGTTTTATGAAGGCACTCACACATTTTAATGTGTTGAAACAAAACTTGTTTCCCTCCATGTCCATTGCACACACAAAAGTACCAGTACCTCAGTGTGTCACAGGGTATTACATTATGTTTGGTCTGTTTTCATTTATGTTGGGTAAAACAGTGATGTGATTTGCAAATGCACTTACAGTCGGGACATTTTATGCTTTTGCCCTGGTGGTTATGACACTCTGTAAAGCTCACATTGCACCTATGCTTACAAATGTGGTAGAGCGGACTTTCATATGTTTTGTAACAATACTGACAGACATACCAAGCCCCAGAAAAAAACCTGTCCGATTTTCAATCAAATAATAGTGGTCGTCATGTAGATATAGCCAAATTGTCTGTGTGTTGGGGATTTCGGTTGTTTGAAAACACTGCAGCCGTTTATGCGCAGCAAGTTTGGTGGAATACTATAATTTTCACACCGAGGTGTTTCTCAAATTTGCCGACATTAAAGAGAGATACTTTGTGCATGTGATCAAATCCCACAGCCCTGTGCAGTTGTTTAGCATATTCCAATCCCCAGAGTGGGGCATGGCAGCATCGGCAAAATGCACTAGGCAGAGAGAGAAACACATATTGTTGTTACCACTATTGTTAGGGTTGTACAGAAAGTGCACTTTCTTTGCTAAAATCTCATCTTACCCCAATTTCAGACATGCACCGCTGCTTCTATTCTGTGCCACCATAACAATAAATTCCAATTCGTCGTCAGTCAACGAGGTGTCATTGCTTTGTAAGACTTGTGAAATTTCTTCCATAAACAAGTCTGCATTATATTAATTGTCCGAATTTAAAATAGTCTGTATGTCGCTGGCCAGGGATGGACCTCTCAATACTACATTGTTACGTCCCTTAGTTGGTGCTAGGGGTGGCAGGAACCGTAACATGACACATCAAGAAGTGAAAATGAGTCAAGGAGTTCTGGAAGGTAGTTTATTTGCAACCTGAAGGTCTCAACAAGGAAGTCACATGTGGGGGAGGAAGTGACAAAGGTGGTGTGCCAAATAAATGAACAGAATTAAACAAAATGAGGCCTCAGCTATCTTCCTCTACTGAACAAAAAAACACAAAAGAAAACCTGTCTACCTAATCTAAAACAAGAGCCTCCTAAACAATACAGCGGGTGGCACCCACCACTAACCTAATGTTTGTAGACAAAGGAAAACTGCGTGTTGAGATGTACAGGGTACTCCAACTTACCTACCTCCTTCCTCCCTCCACATACCTTCAGTACATCCCATATCCATAACACAACTGGCAGGCTCTCTACTATCAGGAAGAATGAAAAGAGAGCGATCTCCTTCTTCAGGCTCCCTTTTTATTGGAGGATTCGAGGCAGATGATTGGCCACTGGGACAGCCATGGGCTCAATAAGACATCCTCCACTAGTCTGCTCAGGGAGAGCCCAATCACCAATCAGCATCTGATGGGAAACCAAGTGAGAGAGAGACAGAGAGAGAGAGACAGAGACAGAGAGAGAGAGAAAAAACAAAAACAAACAGCCTGCCCTTGCCTGACACGTAACAACATTTAAAACACTATTGGCTGGTCAAACCTCTAACGCACGATCAATAACATCAGACAGCCTTTATCTGGTATCTCCTCCGGATCAGCGAGATCAATCTCTCTCAAATCAATACGTTGCTGCGATTCGGGAATTATAAAAGCAGGCATGTCCCTGACCTGTATCTGCCCTCTCTCTCTTACTTAGCTCTAAACATAGGCCATAAATAGTGCTTAAATCAAGCAACTCTTCTGAGTTTTTGAACTCTACTCCCTGCCTAAGACACGTGGGCACCATATGGAGAATATCACTGTTTGCCTGTGACTGTACAGTCTCATCAAGCAAATTCAGTGTATCCCCGAGCTGTAATGTGTCACCGGTGTACTGGCTCTATTATTCAACCAGCCATCATTTTGAAAAAATGATCGAACGTTATCTAGTTGCTGTTGTTCAAACTCATTGAAATGGTCTGCAGACTGTGTCTCCAACTCCACATGCGCCCAAGTTGCCCTGTCCAGCTCCCTTTGAAGCGCTTCAACAGCTTGAGCTGTCTCGACCGCCGCCTTGCCAGGGGATACAGTAGCCGATTCCTGCACTGGTACTAACTGCTGTAACACACCTCTCTCAGACCTATGAAAAGTTAGAAAAAATCATCCATCAATACAAAAAAAAAGGCAGCAAAAACAATTCAACTAGACTTTTTAAAAATGTTATACATACCTTGTATCCCTTCTTGTTTTAGCAGTTTTCTCACACCTTTTCTGGTTTTGAAAAATTCTTTGGTTATTTACCATAAGGTTGTGCTGGATCTGCACAGGCTCCCATTCTGATCTCGCCATTTTCTCTAAAGGTAACAGTGTGCACCATGAACAATTACATTTTTGTTCATGAAGTGAAGAACACTTGAGTCTTTTACTACTCTTCCTGGGGTCCACAGGAACAGTGCCATTAAGTCCTAGCAATTAGGCAAAGGGAAATAAGTCATTTTCGGAGTTGTATTACACTTGTGTAGCCAGTTGGTAGCAGCATGTGGAGCAACATTATCGAAAAAATCCATGCACAGCCTACTGCAGTGCTTCAGAGTGGACTACACTGTATTGTCATTAGTGATTTTAAAGTCATGTCATATTTAGCTCTGAAACAGCCGAGTGTGTGCAGATACCCTGAGACTTGTAAAGTCCTCTCTGTGAGTATTACAAACTTGGTGCAGTGCCTTGAAACAAGTTTTTTACTGCACCTGGACTAATTGTCTAACCAGTACCTTAAGCAACATAACCACAGCCCCTGAACTGTTTTAACACAGGGCTATTTATGTCTGAATTTTATTCATTTTACCTTTGGAATTCGACAAACCTGGACAAGCAAATCAGTGCAATTCAAAAGTCCTGATCCCAAGATGATAGTTTTGTCTGAAAAATCAATACAAATTACATTTTTGTGTGTTGTTCAGGAAGTATTTTGGTGAGAAGATTGGTCTGTACTTCGCCTGGTTGGGCCTGTATACCCAGATGCTGATTCCTGCCTCTCTAGTGGGAGTTATTGTCTTTCTGTATGGATGTGCAACAGTCGATGACAATATACCAAGGTAAACACACGCACACTTACAAACACAAAGTTCAGCAAGATCTGTCAGCTATTTTGATTTGACAACTTGATTATCAGCACATTAAATTGCCACAGCATATTGAACATTCCGTGCCTTGATGTGCAGGAACATCAGTCTCATTGGTTATTAAAGCATCACCAATCCCAGAGATCTGAGGTTCTGCAGAGAAATCTAACATGAAATGATTTGAAATCTCACTGGAAGCTTTATTAGCGCTCTGTCCCTGAAGTAAAGATGAGCTCTGTAATGTGTAAAGCTTTCCATATATTATTGTTCAGTGAATGGAGTGACAAGAACTGCCTCTTTCTGAACACCTAAGACCAAGGAGTTGGTCATCGACTTTCGGAGGTCTAGGCCCACCCTTCTGCAGCATGTCCAACATGAACACAAAGAGACTGGACAAGCTGATTAAAAAGGCTGGGTTTGTGCTTGGCAGGAGTGTGGACTTACTCAGGACTGTTGTGAAGAGACGCATGCAATTTAAGATAGAGGCCATCTTAGACAATACCAACCCTCCTCTCCACAACATTCTGGCAGGACAGAGAAGCAGCTACAGAAGCTTCCCTTCTCTTTCCCAAACCATTTTCGAAATGTCCAACTTCCATGTGTGGGGATATGAATATGTCCGCACTTTATTTTACAGTACACTAATAAGATGTAACAAGCTGTACTTTGTTTCAAATTAGACAAAACTATAAATATTATGTTCATATATACACAGAGAAAAGTTGATACTAAAAAAGAAAAGAATATCCCAGTGGAGACAAAGCTTCATTCAGCACAGCATCACATTGGAGGTTGTTTTAGTTTCAAAACTGTTGAACAGATGACTGGAAGTAAGCATCATGCTACCTATCATATCCAGAGCCATAAATGAGTAAGCGTTAGAATGCTTGCTGTTAGCTGAAATCTCAGCAGTCCGTGCAATCATCTTTGCCGTAAACTGTCCAGAGTAAAAATGATCTGACCTACATTAAGGTAGCACTGCCACACTACACGGTAGCCATTAACTGTATTCTAAAAACCATTTTATCGTTCCGCTGATGCCTGACTTTTCTCTGTCTATCTCTGCTGGAGTGTAGGATTATAACATTACAGCTGTGCCCATAAACACACATGACAAATCTGTTAGGAGAAATATGCAATTAAATCTGTCAAGGTAACTAAGTTTGAAAAAGAAATGAATGACAAACATCTGTATAAAGCCAGTATATTGTTTCTCTACAAGTGGCATTCATTTTTAAACAATTTGAAATAAAAACTATTATTTAGTCAGATGTTGGAGCGTTTTGTAAATATGCAAAACACAAATTATTGTAAGTAAAAACATCTAATAGTATAATTCCCTAAAGGTCAGACTACTCTTTTAAGTAGTTAAATATTAGGACTCAATAATGGACAAAGTGATTAAATGAGAGTTGAATAATATCAATGTGGATAAAGAACAAGAAGAACAATTAGACAGAGGGGGAGACAAAGGAAAAGGTTTGATGAATGAGTTGAGAAACTGGGGCTTCCACTTCTTCCTGCTTCTCATCATCCACAGGATATTATGACACATGCTGGCGGCACATATTTGCAGCCAGCGCAGATACATGCCACACACACTTAGTACAAGTGTTAACGTGAGAGTGTCACCATGACACACAACCACACAGTAACAAAAAACAGACCTCCTGTGTGTCTGTTATAGAATAGTTCCATTGTGTGCACACAGTGTCAGGAAGTTCAAAATGAACATTTCAGGAGGAATAACAGCTAATGTAAATCATACAATATTTTCAGATCTGGGCGACACCAATTTAAGAGTTGTTATTACCAATATAATAAAACCCTGAGGTCATTTTCTTATGTTCTCTCTGAGTTATATCTTTGCCTTTATTATGACGCAGTGAGAGAGAGAAAGGTAAGTCAGGGTAGAAAGAGGGTATAACATGCAGCAAAGGGCCTGGGCTGGACTCGAACCCAGGGCCACTACAATATGGACCCAGCCTTGATGGTACATGCTGTACATGGTGAGCTTTTGCTACTGAAGAGAAACCTAACTTGTGTGGCAATCATTCATTTTTTTCTATTTTGTTTCAAAATGAATTAATTTATTCTTACACTTAAGGAACATTTGAGCAAAAGTCGAGCAGAATCCAATCCATATACAGTATGTAATATATTATTGTGTGTGTGTGTGTGTGTGTGTGTGTGTATGTGTGTGTGTGTGTGTGTGTGTGTGTGTGTGTCTGTCTGTTTTCCAGCATGGAGATCTGCCACCCAAAGAACAACATCACCATGTGTCCTCTTTGTGACAGAGTGTGCAGCTACTGGAAACTTAGTACAGCCTGTGGAACGGCTCGGGCCAGTCACCTGTTTGACAACCCTGCCACTGTTTTCTTCTCTATATTCATGGCTCTGTGGGGTGAGTGAACACACATCAGCTCACTCTAAAACATAATTGTGATTGGTTGGTTGATTTTTAGCTGTATTCTGATTGGTTGATTTATATTCATATTCTGATTGATTGATTTATAGCTGTATTCCAGTTAATTAATTTGTAGTTATTGGTTGATTTGTAGCTGTATTCTGATTTGAAAATTTGCAGGTGTATTCTGATTGGTATGTTGATTTGTAATTGTATTGTGATTGGTTAGTTCAATTTCAACTGTATTCTAATTGGTTGATTTGTGGCTTCATTCTGATTGGTTGATTTGCTGCCTTTTTCTAATTGGTTGATTTATATTAGTTTTCTGATTGGTTGATTTATAGCTGTATTTCAATTGCTTGATTTGTAGCCATATTCCAATTGATTGTTTTGCAGCTGTATTCTGATTGGTTGATTAATAGCCATATTCTGTTTCGTCAATTCGCAGCTGTATTCTGATTGGTTGGTTGATTTGTAGTTGTACTGTGATTAGTTGATTGGTTTGTAGCTGTATTCTGATTGGTTGATTTGTAGCCGTATTTTGATTGGTTGATTTGTAGCCATATTTGATTGGTCCTGATGACTTAATGCAATCTTTCTAACAGTTTGTTCAATTCATTTATCACTACCTATATCCCTTATTCCTTATTTCACTTACCCCTACCTATTTCCCGATTCAAACAATGGTCAGTGTGTTACCAAGCGGCATCTTATTTTAGTTATTTACCTAACCAAGTTACAGTATCTTCACCCATATTACCTAAACATGTACTTATTGAGTGCCGAAGGAAAGAATCCTAAACCCCAGATATTAGTTCACATTTTACCACTTCCCGTTCCCTTTTCCCAAAGTCTATGCATTTTCTGAATGGGTTTTTGGTTAAATGGCTGGAATAAGGTCTGTGGTTAACACAAGCTCAAGACATTTTCACGTTTATTCTATGACTGAAATACACCAGTAAAAACCCCGGTCCTGATTTCTTTAGGTCTCACAATTTCATATTCCAACATTCTGGAATGTCAAAGATTCTGTTCTAGAATCAGGTATAGTTCTAGAATGTTATGTGAAATGTGGCTTTCAAAGTTACAATTGCAGAATGTTAAGTTACACTCCCAGGCTGTTTGAACTGTAACATTCTTTAACTAGTAAGTGTGAACTGTTACAGCTCTAGAATTCTGGGTCAAAATGAAGCCCATTCAGTTTTATAGAAATTGTTCGCCTGGCGCATATGCATGGATATATTATAAGGTCTTATAATACAACCATGTCTGTACTGGTAGCACCAGCCAAGCTGGGCTGTGTCTATGGAGATGTTATGTAGCATGCCGTAAAACTGTCATAAAATGTGAAGAGTGAATGCAACTCACGTTCACGTTCATCATTTGTAAACTGATTCGCTCAGTTCAGCGTTCACAAAAATATGAGTTCATGCACAACACTGTGGCTGGACACATTCCTTTTGGTCCTTCTTGACGTGATAGGATCACGCAGTTGCTACAGATTTTCCGGCTGCACATCCATGATGCAAAACTCCCGTTCCACCATATCCCAAAGGTGCTCTATTGGATTGAGATCTGGTGACTGTGGAGGCTATTTGAGTACAGTGAACTCATTGTCATGTTCAAGAGACCAGTTTGGGATGATTTTAGCTTTGTGAATGGTGCATTATCCTACTGGAAGTAGCCATCAGAAGATGGGTACACTGTGATCATAAAGGGATGGACATAGTCAGCAACAAGGTAGGCTGTGGCATTTAAACAATGCTCAATTGGTATTAAGGGCCAAGTTTGCTTAGAAAATATCCCCCACACCATTACACCACCACCACCAGCCTGAACCGTTGATACAAGGCAGGATGGATCTATGCTTTCATGTTGTTTAAGCCAAATTCTGACCCTACCATCTGAATGTCACAGCAGAAATCGAGACTCATCAGACCAGGCAACGTTTTCCCAATCTTCTTTAGCCCAATTTTGGTGAGCCTGTGCGTATTGTGGCCTCAGTTTCCTGTTCTTAGCTGAAAGGGGTGGCACCTGGTGTGGTCTTCTGCTGCTGTAGCCCATCTGCTTCAAGGTTTGTCGTCTTGTGAGTTCAGAGATGCTCTTCAGCATACCTCGGTTGTAACGAGTGGTTATTTGAGTAACTGTTGCCTGTCTATCAGCTCAAACAAGTCTGACCATTCTCCTCTGACCTCTGGCATCAGAAAGGCATATTCGCCCAGAGAACTGCCACTCACTCGATATTTCCTCTTTTTCGTACCATTCTCTATAAACCCTAGAGATGGTTGTGCGTGAAAATCCCCGTAGATCAGCAGTTTCTGAAATACTCAGACCAGTCCGTCTGGCACCAACAATGATGCCAGGTTCAAATTCACTTAAATCACCATTCTGATGTTCGGTTTTAACTTCAGCAGATCATCTTGACCATGTCTACGTGCCTAAATGCATTGAGTTGCTGCCATGTGATTGGCCTATTACATATTTGTGTTAACGAGCAGTTGAACAGGTGTACCTAATAAAGTGGCCGGTGAGTGCAAAAGTGCATAGTCCTTAAATTTTATGTGAAATGTGGCTTTCAAATTTAAAATTTGAGAATGTTAACTCCATGACTGTTTGAACTGTAACATTCTATAACTAGTAACTAGTGACCTGTTACAATTCCAGAATGCTAAGTCACATTTGCAGATTGCAAAATTCTAGAATATCAGAGATTCAGTTTTAGAATGTGAGGCTATAGTTCTAGAATATTATGTAAAATGTGGCTTTCAAGTGCTTAAATGAGACTACAGAGGTTGTCGAGGACATTTAACGTCATCACATCGAACATGAAAACTGATCTGTGTGTTTATACTCAAGCTCTTACAAACTATCACTAACTTTGTAAGAGGAAAGGCTTTTGTAGAAGAGGTCAGAGCTAAATCAAACTACAAGTTGGAATTTTAGTGGGTGTCCTGCGATTGTGGTGTAGTTTGTTCGCCTAATAATTGTTTTTTACAATTAGTGATTGTATTTAGGCTTCAAAAATCAATTATGCTTATGCATGTCACCGAGATTATTTTTGCAGTAATCCAAAAAAAGCCCATGTAAAAACCAATTGGCTTTTTTTCAAGGGAACCATAGTAACGCTAACATCCAGGTTGGCCTACAAAAAGACGTCATCCCTGCAGAACTCTATTGTACCTATCACTATCAGTCTCCCCTATCCAATGCACCTGGCCACTGAAATGTCTATATTTATAGCTGAATCATACATGAATTTCAGTGTCTGAGTGTCTCTGTGTATTTGATGGATCTTTCTCTCTGGTTCAAAGCTGCCATGTTCATGGAGCATTGGAAGAGAAGGCAGATGAGACTGAACTATGAATGGGACCTGACGGGGTTTGAAGATGAGGAGGTAAGTGGTGCTAAAATCATCACTGAGAATGAATAGAATGAAAACGAAAAGGAAGATGTGAACTACACTTGCATGAAGAACCCCATCACCTCTAGTAAACATGATTCAACATTTATGATTCCTATAAGCATTCCTATAAATATTTTTGACAATGGGGGCAAATTTTCATATTCTAATGAATTAATACATCACCATCAGTAATGTGATCTTGATCTCTCTGCATGTATCTCCTTTCCATGATGTAGTAAGTCAGATTTTCAAGATAAATAAATACATTAACCAATAGATTTTGAGGAAACGTAGCCATAAACACTCCACCATAATACCTCTGGCCTGCTGTCACTGTTACAGCTGCTGGTGCCAGGACTGGCTTTCACAAACAAATCAAATAAATGTGCCTTATCTGGGAAACATGGTAAATACTTAAAATACTAACTCATTGTGCTGTATTTGCTGATTCATGGCTTGGAACTTGCAGCAAACCACACTCAAAATGTGTGTAGTTCTTACTAAACAACAGTTTTGAAAAAAATATTTTGATGAAAGTACCCCATTGATCTAAAAAAAAAAAAGTAAGCTCATATTGTATTGTTTAAAAAAAAAAATGCTACGAGCACAATCCAGCATGGTCTAACCCTTAATGTTTTATGGGTTTGTGCTTTGTGTTTTTTTTTATGTTTGGCGGTGGGACAAATTTTTGATTTATCATTTTTTAAATGTACACACACATTATTATACTAAATGGGCAACCTCATACTACTGGGAACGAGGTGACCTCACCACAACAAAGTCTGCAAGGTCAAGAAAAAGAAAGGTTTGGAAATAAGTTAACTTTTCAAGATCACCTAAATCACTTTATTATGCAGGGATTGCTTACATAAAAGAAATGCCACCAAAGATGTTTGAGAGTAAGTTTTATTAGGGAGTATCCATGGTTATAAAAAGTTAAGACAGTTCATGTTTCATTAGATTAGATTAGATTAACTTTATTTATCCCACAACTGGGAAATTCATTTACCACAGCAGAAAATAAACATCTATAGAATAAAACATCTATGGAAATATACAACAAAAATTATACCAATATACACTAATAAATACAATATACACAACACACACGATATGTACATGAAAAAGTGCAAGTTTGCACATGGTCATGAAGAGCAGGAGTTGTGGAGTCTGACAGCTGCTGGAATGAAGGACCTGCGGAACCTCTCCTTCTCACACCGAGGATGTAAAAGTCTGCTGCTGAAGAAGCTACTCAGAGACCCTACAGTGTCATGCAGAGGGTGAGAGGTATTGTTCATGATGCAGCTTAGCTAACATCCTCCTGTCACCTACTTCCTCAATGGAGTCTAGGGGGCAGCCCAGGACAGAGCTCGCTTTCCGGATCAGTTTGTTGAGCCTCTGCCTATCCCTGTCAGTGCTGCCCCCTCTCCAGCAGACCACAGGAAGTAGATGGCTGAGGCCACCACAGAGTCGTAGAAGGTCCTGAGGAAAGCCCCACACACACCAAAGGACCTCAGTCTCCTCAGCAGGTGAAGGCGACTCTGACCCTTCTTATAGAAAGCGTGGGTGTTGGTGGACCAGTCCAGTTTGTTGTTTAGGTGAACCCCCAGGAACTTGTAGTTTTCCACCACCTCGATGTCCAGTCCCTGGATGTTCACTGGTGTGAAGTGGGATGTCTTCCGCCTGGGGTTCACAATCATCTCCTTTGTTTTGCTGGCATTAAGCTGAAGCTGGTTGATCTTGCACCAGCTGACAAAGTCCCTGATGACTGTCCTGTATTCCAGTTCATTTCCCTCTGAAACACACCCAACAATGGCTGTGTCGTCAGAGAACTTCTGGACGTGGCAGTGCGTGGTGTTGTGTGTGAAGTCCGAGGTGTACAGGGTGAAGAGAAAAGGGGAGAGCACTGTACCCTGGGGGGCACCTGTACTGCAGAACACCACATCAGACACACTGTGACGAAGCCTCACGTACTGTGGTCTGTTGGTGAGGTAGTCTATCATCCATGCAGCCAGGTAATGGTCCACTCCCACACTTTCCAGCTTCACTCTGAGCAGTGGCGGCAGGATCGTGTTGAAAGCACTAGAAAAGTCAAAAAACATGACCCTCACAGTGCTCCCACTGTCCTCCAGGTGTAGCAATGATCTATGCAGTAGGTAGATCACTGCATCGTCCACCCCAACACTAGGCCGGTAAGCAAACTGCAGGGGGTCCAGCTGTGTGCTCACCAGTGGTCTCACGTGACTCAGGATGATGCAAAGTCTTCATCAGGTGAGAGGTCAAGACAACAGGCCTGAAATGGTTAGGCTCCTTGGGGCGCTGGGTTTTAGGTACCGGGACCACACAGGAGGTCTTCCACAGGGCCGGTACTTTCTCCAGGCTCAGGCTCAGATTAAACAAGTGCATGAGCACACCACAGAGCTGATCTGCACAGTCTTTCACTAATCTGGGGCTGATGCCATCCGGACCTGGGGCCTTCCTTGTCTTGATCTTCTTAAGTTGACACTTCACCTGATCAACTATTATGGAGAAGGGGGTGGAAGATGACTGAGGTGAGGATATGGGGGTGGTGGGGGGTGAGAGGGGGCAGTTGTATTGGTGGGGAGGGGAGGGCTGTAGGTGAATGGGAGTTGAAAGTAGCGGGTTGAGGGGGAGCTGGCCCAGGGAGGTGTGAAGAGGGTGCAGGGCAGGTAAGGGGGGAGGGGGCAGAATCAAATCTGTTGAAGAACAGATTCAGTTCATCGGCCCATTTCTTGTCGCCGCAGCTCAGGTCTCTCCTTACTCCTTTTCCGTGGCCAGAGATGTTCTGCAGTCCACTCCAGACATCTCTGGTGTTATTCTGCACCAGCCGCTCTTCCAGTTTCTGTCTGTAACAGTCCTTCCCTTTCCTGATTTTCTGTTTGAGTTCCTTCTGGACTCTGCGCAGCTCCTCCTTGTCCCCCAATCTAAAGACCCTCTTCTTCT
>NW_019525551.1:898137-910671 GCF_002814215.2 Seriola lalandi dorsalis | reverse complement strand
CTGGTGTGACAATCCACATACTGGGTGAAGGTAGGAAGAGCAGAGGACAGGGACGTGTGGTTGAAGTCTCCAGAGATGAGGAGGAGGGAATGGGGGTGCTGGTTTAGGAGTTGAGAGACAACACTATGGATCTGGTCTGTGGCTGCAGCAGCGACGGCCAAGGGGGGGATGTACACAGTCACCACAATGACATGTGAAAACTCTCTCGGAAGATAGTACGGCCGCATGCTAACCGCTAGCAGCTCCAAGTCTCTGGTGCAGAGTTATTCCTTGACACTGATGTGTCCAGGGTGGCACCATCTCTCATTAACGAACACAGCAACCCCTCCTCCCTTCTTCTTACCGCACTCCGTGGTTTTCCTGTCCGCCCGTACCAGTTGAAATCCGTCCAGTGTGACATGTGAGTCGGGAGAAAGTTCACTCAGCCACGTCTCCGTGAAGCACATGATGCTACACTCGCGAAAGTCTCTCTGAAGCCGGGTTAGCGCAGTAAGCTCTTCCATCTTGTTTGGGAGTGATCTTACGTTCCCCATGACGACAGACGGTAAACATGGTTTATACCGTTTTTTCCGCTGTCTGCGCTTCACTCCAGCTCTACAGCCTCTCCTCCTTCTCCGGATCTCCGCAGGGATATCTGGCCGCCCAGCATAGTGAAGGGGTGTGTGGGATATAGCTAACAGCTGGTCCCGAGTGTAAACAATGGGTCCATGGTAGAGTGAGTCTCCCGACGTTGCATCAAAAAGTTCAAAAAATAGCAAGAGGCAAAACACGACTGTAAAAGTATAAACATCCATAGTTTCTCTTGCTTAAAGTGTCGGTGTAGTACGAGAAGAAATCACACTAAGTAGTAAAAGAAAATTCATTCATTCAGAGAGGGAAGTGGGGAAGTTGGTGGCGACACTACCTGCTGCCTTTATACCCTACCTTAAGGAAGGGTACTTCATTCAAACACAACAGAAAGTTAATCACATAATCATATAATAATAATTACACACAGTAGTTCTGATGTATGTATTAAGACAAAGTCAGTGACATATGAAATTCCTAACTGAGAAATGATTTGAAGGCAACTGTTGCACATTCAACAGTGAATTTCAGTAGATGTGAAAAGGAAGTGGATCTGTTTACAATGGACTGTCTGGGGAAAAATTAATTTTTCTGATGGCCAAACTGTTTGTCTTTCTAGTGTGAGTGCAGAAAAAATATATTCTCTTTAAAGGAGCTAGTTGTAAATTTAGCTAATGCTTCATAGCTAACGTAAGCATTAACAGCTGTTTACTTACCAGTCTAGAAGATGTTCAGCATCAAACTTCATTCCTTTACTTGCTAAGAGCTTTCTCCGGAGGTGGAAAGCTTCAATTTCTATCACTTCACTTCTTCTGCTGAAGTTAGCATGCTAGCAAGCTAGCCCTGGCCAGGTTGGCCCATCTCATCACTTTATGATACTTAATCACTGTAGCGTCTGGTCAGCCCTGAAGAAGTAGCTGCTCAGAGGATGTATTATGACCTACTGTAAAATACAATGATGGCTGAAGCTCTTGCCAACACTGGTAAGTAAACAGCTGTCACTGCTAATGCTGGCTAAGTAGCAACAGCAAAACATACAAATTGCTCCTTTAATGTAAAATGTAAAATGTTAGTATGAATATGTGATCAAACTCATCCAGTTGCACCTGAATTAGTATAAAATAAAATAAAAGTATTTTCCAAGTGGGGGATATGGGGACATAATCTGATTTAAGGTCATCCTGGTTGTTTTTACTAACACTTTTACCCCCACCCCATCCCTCTTTTCTGTCTCTGGGTCTATTTTTCACAGGAAGCTCTCAAGGTTTGGATCAATTCTCATTCCTTTGTAGCCTTTCTGCTGCTGCTGCAAATCTATGGATAAATAAAAAATCACCTAGAAGGAAACATGAATGCTTTTAGTCCTATTTAGCCTGGGGTAGTGGTGCACTTCAGCCTCTTGTTGGTGAAAAAAGATTTTTTTTTTTTAGCTATTTTTTTTTCCATCTGTGAAAACAACCCCTAAGAGGCAAGTGAAAAAGATATTATTATATTTTCATTTGTATGAACAACAACTGTCTCTGTGGGCTTCTGTAGTGCACACATATACAGACACAATCTCTTTTCCCATAGTCATTAACCATAATGGACAGATACATGCTTTGAAACGTGTTTGTAAATATTATTCCTCATATCATACTTTTTGTGCTTCATGATAAAATCAAAAATAAACAAAAATTAATAACTTAGAGAGATGGAGCACATAAGGGAAAACACCTCAATCAGCCAAGTGAATGCATAAAACATAAAGAAAGTGTACCTTAAATGAAACTATTTAAGGTGCACTTGTTGAAAAATAATTTGCAGAATATGCACATATAAACCATGCATACACAATTTCTCAACCTATAAACACAAAAAATGTCTGGGGAATTTGCTATCGCTACTGTTGACAATCATATAGATATCAAAAAGCTAGTTCAAACTGAGATACAAGTTGTTAGCTCAGTGAACCCCAGATCACACCCCAGGTGTAAGACATCATACAAACAAAGGGCTTCATGTTTGCTTCATATCACTATCACACTACTGCTTCTCAAACAGTCACACTGATGGCACCTGGGATGGATGCAAGAAAACCGATTACTACAACAACAAATAGTATCACTTTGTCATAGAGTTGTATGCAATGGACACATTTTGTTGCTTTTTTCAAGTGAAAAGAAATAAATACAAACCGTGCAGAGGGTGGAAATATTATTAGGACCCTATTAGAATTGAAATGTTTATAATTAGGGCCTGAGCACCAACCACTACGAGAACCCTATTGAAACGTTGCTTTTTATTATTCTTTTTCTGCTTAGTGCAAATGGATTGCCTTTATCGAGGCTTTTCTGTGCTCAAAAACTCGTGAAACTTTGATCAATTTTGATCGATCAGATCTGGTGAAAATGTACGTATTAAATTTAAAGAGACCCTTCCTATCCCCGCAGTTTGACCTACATGCACGACAATTGGTAGGCACATGAAACATGCCAAGATGTACAAAATAGCCCCTTGCACCCATATCCTAAACCCAACAGGAAGTTTGCCATTTTGAATTTAATTTGAAATTTTGGCACAGTTTTTTGCGATTTAAGGGTCAGGTACGTTAATGAATTCCTCCTACAGAATTAATCAGATCGAAATCATATTTGGTTAATCTCATCTTAAGACCTTTGCAATGTTAAATTGCAAAGCTTTTATTAATGTCAGAGGGTAGGAATTAGGGTGTTTTATTACATCCCACTCCCAGGTTCCATAAACTGCAGCTATTGTAACTGCCATCAGTCTGTGTAATATGATAATGTGCCCACTCTGGTGCTTTATTTCCTGACCTTTCACCAACTCTGTTCACTTCACTCAGCTTTGTTCCCTTAATTTCTGACACGTTTCTTTTAAAAATCTGTTTGATTAAAACCTGCAGCTGTTCAGGTGGTGAGTATGGCCAGACTCTACTGTGCTTATTAATGTGTCTACTTGCGTTTACCTGTTCTGCATCCCTGAAGGAGACAGGTGGGTATGTGGGGTGTGTGGGAAGGTGAGTTCTCTCCGCATCTTTTGGCTCAACAAGTCAGGCTCTGATGGTTCCAGTCATTTCTTCACACTCCTGAGCTCCATTTTGTATTTTCAGCTGCTCCTAAATGTACCTCACCTGATTCTGCAGGTGATCTCTAGTCTTTACCAATGATGGCCATCTGCCTCTCAAGTTAGACGTCTTCCTCCCTTTCACTCACACACAGTTTGACACACACTTCATTTCAGAATTCAAAGTGTTGGATCTGTTGAGCCTAGTCAGTCTGAAAGTGAAGATCCTGTTGGAGGGTAAAGATCTCTTTGTCTTTCTCTCTCATAATACTGTATCAGTACTGACGGACATGCCTTCAACATCAAGAATACATACAGTGTGTTCCTGGGAAGAAACACTCAATGGAAAACTCTACAGGGCACCTTTAGTTTGAATCAGTCGGTTCCATAGTAATGAATCAGGAAAATGATGATAGATGTTAATGACTTAAACTTTCCTAACCAAAAGAAAGATTTATAATGAAAATAGTTTCTGTTTCTTCTGTTTTTTTCTCTTCTTTAGTTATGATATGCTGTAAAACTGTGATACCCTTTTATGTATCCATTGGTTTTGCCCACATTGCATTCAATGTGAATCTTGTACTTCTCAAATGTCAGTGAGGCAGGTCTGCTGTGGCGCTCTTACTTTGTAGCCACAGCCTCTCATCATTAGCGAGGCCTGCGCAGAACTGATCACCAGCGATGACCACTTAGATTTACATCAGTTGTTGCTGATTTGTTATGATGTCATGCAAAGTAAGACACAATACGATCACAACAGCTGCAAGTGCAATTAAAAGAAACACCTGGAACTGAGTGGTTTGGATGGATCAACACTATAATGTTTTATAACTTCTACACAGCCTGGTGTAAAGCTGTGACAGGCTAAAGATTTGACAGATCAATCAAGAAAACCACTGTCTTACATCGCTGCTGGCCTGTGGTTTTTGATTATTGACTGATGTTGTAATTTCTTTATGTCAGTATGGTCGGCAGACCGACCAGCAGGTAGTGGTAGCACCTGCCTAACCTTGTCACTTTCTAGTTAATGTACAGTTAATCTCAAACAAACTCTCTGGATGGAACATTAAGAGATTTACATGCAGGAACAGATGATTTTTGTGTTGTGGCCACAATCAGAACAGCAGAACAGCTAAGTGACACTCACTGAGCTAAAAAATACTTACCCAAATAAATACCCAAACACAATCATTACAGAAGGAGCAGCTGTAAAATGATGAATACATCATAAAAATCCAGAAACTACTACTAGAAAACTCCTGGAGAAATTTTGAATGTGCCTGCTGCTTGGTATGTGTACTTCACTCCTGAAGTTTCAATCTGTACAAAGGACATGCAGTTCAGTTTCATTCATGTCAGAGACTTATCCTGACACTGACCTCAGTCCCTGCAGTGACTGTTGACACATCTGTGTATCTGATCTGTATCTGTCACTGTGGTGACAGATAGAGAAACAAAGTTCCCCTGGCTGAGACAACTCACTTCCTTCTGGTCACCTACACAATTATTATATATTTTTTATTTGTGTGTATAGGAACACAATACATATGAACAGGCATGATAATAGTAAATAGTTAATCAGAATAACCAGATGTATGAACAAATTTACAATTTAAAAACCAAATAATTTTTTTTTAATGAAATAAATTGTTTAAGTGGTTTCAAACCCAAATATGTCCCCACAACCGTAGCAAGACAAGTATACAGACACGTACATGCCCTAACAAAAGTTGATCTGCAATAAAGCTTTATGCCCATATAGACAATAGCTTCTAAAAATTAACTTTTATTACCTACCTCTTACCTTTTTGAGACTCTTATTTTGAAAGTGTCTGTGTTTCTGTGTTTGGCAGTATAAATTGCTTAAGGTTTTGTACAACAGAGCCAATAATTCCCTCTTACCATGTTGAGACTTTTATTTTGAAGGATACTGTGTTTGTGTATTTCTGTCAATATATATATATATATATATGTGTGTGTGTGTGTGTGTGTGTGCGTGGGTGTATGTTTGTGTATTTGTGTGTAGTGGTAGAGCCGCCCAACAGAACCTCCAGTAAGTTCTTATCAAAAAAATTAAGATGGTGTATTGTTGTGTGTGGCAGTATAGCTGTCTACTATAGAGCCTCCAAAAAGCTTTGTGTTACCAGGTTGAGACACTGTGTTTCTTTCAATGTATATGTGTGCTCGGTGTTGGGAACTGCATAAGCTTAACCTTATAATATATACAGTATTATAATATATAATAATGGTTTTCAACCAAAATTGTCCTCACAATTATAGAAAGACATATACACACATGCAAAGAACCACACATCAACACACACACAAGTACATGCAAATACATTGTCTTGATTTATCTTAGAGTTGCTCTCATACGTGAGTTTAAGGACTAAGAGTTAATCAATCTAATTAGAAAATCAGAGTCTACTTTGCCCACTTCTGCCCAGTAACTGTCAGTAGGATCTGCTGAGACACTGATTGCTATACCGACTGCGGCCACCAGGGGGCACACACAATCCCTAGCCTAGGCAGACAACAGCTTTTAAGATGGAACAACTTTGAAAATTGGATCACAAAGGAAAAATTAGAAGTCCCATTGAAAAGATCACCTGACCACAGCTGTCTAAAGGCTTCATTAAAGAGATTGATATCTTATATGTTACCTGAAACTCCCTCAACTCTGTTGAGGGCAAGAGCTTCAGAGCTCAGTTCAACATGGTCGTCTATGGGAGCATTGGACAGCCCTCTTTGCACTTCGGGGGGATTTCCTCAAAACCCGTAAAATATATCAGAATGAGACCAAAACTGGGTGATACAGTACAAAAAAAAAATCACATTTCTGATATAAAAATTGTCAAAGAAGGATGGAAATTGTGGGATTTAAAAAGAGTTTGTCTGACTTTCGTTAGGAAAATCAAGGATGGCAGTTAGAGTTCACAGTTAGCTCCGGTTAGCGAGTGGAGCTGCGCCTAAAGTAGTTTGTTAAGAACCCATTTTTGTACACAAATAAGCACGCACATATATTGGCAGACACACAAACCATCTCCACCTTTGGATATTCACCTTATAAAAAAAAACATAATTTTGGCATCAGATTTTTCAATGCACTGTACTTCAATTCTTATGAGCTGCTTTTTCAACCATTGTAGCATTGTGGTGAGTTGATGTTTTCAATCAGACTTGTGTTTGAAAATGGGATATCAGAGGGAAAACTACAAGTTTCATCTTAAAAGCTGTTGTCTGTCTAGGGAGACAGAGGGGATTATGTGTGCCCCCTGGTGGCCAAGGTCGCTATAGCAACCAGTGTCTCAGCAGATAGTTACTGGGCAGAAATGGGTAAAGTTGATTCTGATTGGCTAATTAAGACTCATTAATACTTAGCCTATTAATTCAGGTGTGAGAGCAACTGTAAGGTAAATCAACACGTGTATTTGCATGTGCATGTCCACCTGTGGTTTTTTGCATGCACACAAAAACACACACACACAAACACACACACTCACACACACACACTCACACACACATATTAACAGAAACACAAACACCATGATTGGGATTAACCTTCAAAATAAAAGTCTCAACATGGTAAAAGGGAATTATTGGATCTGTTGGTCAAAACCTTACGCAATTTATACTGCCAAATAGAAAAGCACAGACAATTTCAAAATAAGAGTCTCAAAAGGTAAGAGGTAGGTGTCTTCCGCTGGATGACAAAGTACACCACCCATTTCTGTACATGGAAACTGTACATGGACATTGTGTGGACACCTAGACTCACAGACTGCCCAAAAAGACATGTACCTGTGCTGTTATTGAACATTTGACTGTTCTGTAGAATATTTTTTGTTGAACTGAAATATAAAGAAGTTATTAAAAAAAAAGGTAAGGGGTAGGCAAAAAAGTTCAATCTTAGAAGCTATTGTCTATAAGTGGATATAGTGGTATAGCTTTATTGCAGATTAGCCTCTGTAAGGGCATGTACATGGCTGTGAACATGTCTTGCTATTGTTGTGGGGACATATTTTTGTTTGAATCCATCAGTTTGAGGTTATTTTGGCCAGTCATGATACCTTCAAATGGCTTTTTGAGGGACACCAGCAGTGACTGAGGTCATTGTCAGGATAAGTCTCTACAACATGAATGAAATTGAAAGGACCGTCCTTTGTACAGATTGAAAGGTCAAAAGTGAAATACATGCACCAAGCAGCAGACACATTAAAGATTTTTCCAGGAATTTTCTAGTTATCATTATTATTATTATTATTATTATTATTTAAAGTTTTTAAATTGTAAATTTGTCTATACATCTGCTTATTTTGATTAACTATTTATTATGTTCATGCCTATTCATATGTATTATGTACACTTTAAATAAAAAAATTATAGTAACTGTCCAGGTAACCAGCAGGAAGTGAGTTGTCTCAGCCAGGGGAACTAGCTTTTGAACTGCAGCATTACCACAGCAAAAGGCAGCCTCAGCAGGAAAGTTTGGTTGTTCATGAGCAGCTATACAGTTTCTACAACAACTGTGATAAAGTTGCAGGAGAATGACTGTAGATAAGTAAACATCCCCCATCATCCTGCTTGTCCAACTTAGCTCGATCTGAGGTAAAGGTGGAATCTCTGTTGCAACTTGGAAAATCTTGTCAGGTGAGAGGCACAGCACTCCCTTATTTATGGACCAAAGTTTTCTCATATCTGTTGCCATGATTCACACAAGCGTGTTCTCAATTGTCTGCAGGTGATGGCCCAGATGACACTAGAACACATCCTGCTGCCCCTACTGACCTTTTTGTCTGTAGAGCCAAAATAACAAGCCAATAAAATCTGAACTTCAGATATATCAACAGCAAAATCTGGAATACATATACAAATCTTCTTTTGAAATAGATTAAACATACATGTCACACATACTAACTCCGGGAACACACTGCCTCGGTGTGTAAGTGTGGTGGCTGACATTGCTGAGCGGCTGCAGAGAATCACACAATGTCCAATGACTCCTGATAGTTGTTGCAGGAATAGGTGCATGTAATTACTAGAAATTAGTTTGTTAGTGCTTGGTGTTAATGGACCCCATGAGACAAAGGTTTCTTCGATTAAATAAATGTACACTTCCTTGTCATATAGGCCTCAGTTTCTTTCATCATGTATGGCCAATAGCTGCTCCTGGTCAAGATACTGACCCTTTCTATTCCTACATGACCCATGTCATCAAGGAGGTATTTCAGGGCAGTGGATCGTACTTTACAGGTAAAACTAGTTGTCTGCATTGTCTTTCTGTACAACAGTCAATTTTCCAGCTAAACCCTTTCCCACTCATGTGGGGCAAACAGCAGCTTTTCTTATCTGTGTAACAGGAATGGCAGGTCAAAGTTGGGTAAGCTAACACAGGCAGACTGGACAAGACGTTTATAAGTACAACTTCATGGTGTTCCTGATTCCACTGTATGGGAACTCTTGAATCTGATAGCTGGCTTCTCTTCCTCATTCTTATTCAAAATAAAAATAATAAAAATTTCTCATGTAGAATTTCATACAGTGGCTTTGTAATTCTGGTAAAATTCTGCACTGCTTTTATTTAAGATATAACATCATACTCAAAATATGAATATTAAAATAAATATATAAAATACAAGTGTATTTTTAATGCAGACATGTATCTATCTGGTAATTCCACTTTAATGTAACTGCTCTTCTATATGTTTCAATCCGTCATTTGTGTTTGTGTCACCATCATAGGACCACCCCAGGGCTGAATATGAATTCAGGGTCATGCAAAAGTCGATGTGCAAAGATCAGAAATCACAGCAGAAGGTAATGTGCATCTCTCAAGTTCATTCATATTAGATTATAGACATTATTTTGCCATGTGCTTCAAATCCTCTTAGTTTGTTAACAAGGAGTGTCTCTGTCTTATGTGTGTATGCTTCTAACCGTGGCAGACAGTGTCTGCTTTACACACCTAGTTATTTGGCTTTAATCATCTGTTCAACTTTAATTTGCTATTTACATATATTGTATCAATAGCTGGGACATGGTCCAGCCCCTCAGGGCCCTAGAGTAAGGCTCAACGGTAAGCAATTATAGATAATGAATGGATTTATATATTGTGCTAATACAGTTAAACTTCCACCAGTGATTTGCATTTTGTTATGTATCTTTGTTTGAACATGGTGTCTGGCTATGTTTTACAGGTACTTCTCGATTACAATCTAAAACCCTGACTCTGACAGCTGACTGCACTTGTCAATCAGGCTATCAGTAAAATTAAACAAAGTTTACTTTTTGCATGTGGACTATACATTTAAACAGCTTGTGTTTTATTCCCTGGTAAGCTTCCTGATTCACAGTGACCATCAAAGTTTGAACCACTGCAGGACAGAGATGCGATATCACTAAGCACAGGTGCAGTTGTCTTCACTCAGGAAATGTTACTGAATACAATGCAGAGGGAGAATTAATAATATATTACGTCAACAACTGGAGTTTTGTCAAGCCACCAATAAAAGCAGGTGTAGCCTGTGATTTATGCACCACACTTAGTACTGAAGATAATGTAGGTGAAAGGCCAGCCATGCCACAGGCTCCAGGTTTAAAGGCCCATGAATAAATGTTGGGGCCATAAACTCTCAGATTAACAAGCACAAGTCGGCAGTTTAAAGAACTGTATGAGTTGAAGAGTGAGTTTTCCATCAGGGTTTTGATTTACGATTAGTTCTGCTGGAGTTCAGGCTGTGATGCTCCTTGGAAGTTTTATATAATAACATGCGTCTGTCATAACGTTTCATCATCCATGCTCTGTTTCATAAACAGAAGACGACAGCAGTCTCTCAGTGTCTCAACGTCTACATTTACAATACCCGTACATTTACAGTACACTTCACTAAATTTGGTTGTTTTTTTATTTATTTATTTTAGGTGGAAAAGCTCACGTATCGCGACCGCCTCCCTGCCTACATGACTAACATTGTCATGATGCTGTTAATGGTAAGTGTAATGACATCATTGATGATTTACAGGAAGGCTGTGGAATGATTATATCTTTTCCCTCATTGTCTCCATCTTGTGTTTGTAATCCTGCACACCTCTTCATTGTCAGATTGGTGTTACATTTGCCATTGTGTTCGGTGTGATCCTCTACCGAATCTCTACCAAAGCCGCTCTGCATATGAGCTCCAATCCTGTCACACGGAACCATGTGCAGCTGACAGTTAAAACCACTGCAGCCATTATCAACCTGGTGGTCATCCTCATTTTGGATGAGGTGTACGGAGCTGTGGCACGATGGCTCACTGTGTTAGGTAAGTTAGACAGGCAGCTACCTAAAAAACAGATCACATTTCTATCATAATAGTGGACAATGGGATCTTTTAACAAAGTGAAATTAGTTGGTCACTCTGTTACCTTTTTATTCAGTGTGTGTGTTTATGGACTTTTATTTTGTAGTATCCACAAACTGAAAGTGTCCAACTTTGTTCAAGGCACTAACTGTTCATTGTCCAAGGCAGGAAATGTGTCATTCTATAGATGCTGAAAATCTGATCATGGTCTGTTACAACCCGGCTCACAGGGAAAAGGGAAGCATCACAAAACCCAGTTGTTAACAGGTATAAGGTTGTTTATTGTAACTTAAATTTGTAAAGATAATGGTTAACATAGACAAAATGAACCAAGGAACAGGGCCGGTGGGTGCTGTTCAAATCAAAAACAGAATATAACAAAGGAGGACTCTCTAGGAGCTAATCAGTGTTATCATTTAACTAATTCAAAGTGAAAGGAAAACCAGGGCTGGCTACCAAAGCTAACTAAAAACCAAAAACACAACAGAAACAGCACCCCTGCACCTAGTGTATATAACAAACACAATGTCTACAGGTGGAGGAATCAGCAGAATCAGTCAGTTATTAACAAAATCTAAACAAAATCTAGTCCTGCTCCATGTATTCCGCCTGCATGGCCTCCCTGTTGATGTGGTGTCGGACCGTGGTCCCCAGTTTTCTTCTGTGTTTTGGAGGGAGTTCTGCAGTCTGCTAGGTGCCACCGCCAGTCTGTCCTCTGGATTCCACCCCCAGACCAATGGACAGACTGAGCGCATGAACCAAGAACTGGAAACAGCCCTGCGGTGCATGGCCTCCCAAAACCCCTCTTCCTGGTCTTCACAACTACTGAGGGTTGAATATGCCCACAACTCCCTCGTCTGCTCTGCCACTGGCCTCTCTCCATTTCAGTGTGCATACGGCTATCAACCACCACTGTTCCCAGCCCAAGAGGAGGAGAATTCCTGCCCGTCCGTCCAAGCCTTCATCCGCCGCTGCCGCAGAACATGTCTCCCAGCTCGCTCCACCCTCCTTCGTTCTGTGGGTCCCTACGCTACCACTGCCAACCGCCGCCGTACACCTGCACCTACCTACCAATCAGGTCAGCAAGTGTGGCTCTCCACCTGAGACTTACCTCTCCGGGTGGAGTCCAAAAAGATGGCACCTAAGTTCATCGGGCCTTTCACGATCCAGAAGGTCAACAATCCTGTGGCAGTCCGGTTGAAGCTCCCGCGTTCCATGAGAGTTCACCCAACCTTCCATGCCTCCAGGGTTAAGCCGGTCCATAACAGTTACTGGCGATGGCGGTCCAGTGTATGCAGTACGTCTCCTGATTCGCTCTCGTCGGCGAGGTAGAGGTACCCTCCCAGTCCACAAGGTACCGGGAGGGTTACGGTCCAGAAGAGATGGGGGTTCCTGCTCGCCATATTGTGGACTCCAACCTCGTGGCCAACTTTCATTGGCAACACCCCGACCAGCCAGCCAATGAGTCAGCTCGTCGAGGGACCCGCATCTTGCCCCCACCTGTCCAGGACGTTGAGGACCGTTCGATGGGGGAGATGTCAGATGTTGGGGAAACCCT
>NW_019525551.1:897758-897859 GCF_002814215.2 Seriola lalandi dorsalis | reverse complement strand
GCCAGTTGATAACTGGCTGTCTAAGATTTGTTAACCAGACGGTTAGACCTATCAAAGCTGGATCACTCACAGATAGCTTGACTAAGCTGATCTGACTGAAA
>NW_019525551.1:894048-894136 GCF_002814215.2 Seriola lalandi dorsalis | reverse complement strand
GGCGCTTATAGATAGCGGGAAACGTTGCTTGTTAATTAGAAGGCATGTGCAAGGGCATAGTCTTCCTGACTGAACTTTCGCTAAGCTT
>NW_019525551.1:861658-894028 GCF_002814215.2 Seriola lalandi dorsalis | reverse complement strand
ACGTTGAGGACCGTTCGATGGGGGAGATGTCAGATGTTGGGGAAACCCTCCTCCAGGCCCCCTCCACCCACCCAGCTGAGGATATGGACTGGTCTTACTCCCAGGAGTTTTAGGTTGTGTTCATGTTTTACCCACTGTATACTCCCCCTGTGTGCTACTTGTGTTCACATGCTAGTATGTCATGCCATGTCATGTCATGCCATGTATGTTATCCATTTTACATGTTCTTTGCCCCCAACATGAATCGGTTGAACCGTTAGAGCCAGTTGATAACTGGCTGTCTAAGATTTGTTAACCAGACGGTTAGACCTATCAAAGCTGGATCACTCACAGATAGCTTGACTAAGCTGATCTGACTGAAAACTGTCTGTTCACTTTCAGAGGTTCCTAAAACAGACAAGAGTTTTGAGGAACGACTCATCTTCAAGACCTTCATTCTAAAGTTCTTCAATGCTTTCACTCCCATCATCTACATTGCTTTCTTCAGGGGAAGGTTGGTAACCTCATATGTGTAACTTTCTCTAATTCTAATATACATAAATACTCTCATATAATTTAAATAAATATCCAAAATGAAAAATGAATTATAAGATAAAGAAAACTTTATATCTACTCTTAACCCTGTCATCAATGTTTCCCTGTAGACTGGTTGGCAGACCTGGCAGCTACCTGTATGTGTTTGAATCCTACAGAATGGAGGAGGTAAGATTTACACTTTTATAAATGATATGCAAGCAAAGGCTTTGGTAACCACACACTGGCATTAAAGTTGAGGTACTTTTTACATCCTTTTAACTAAAATAGATTGTTACTTGATTCTCTTGATAGTTCACTCTCACCTCAGTGAATAGGTTTTTGGTCTGACATAAATTAAATAATTTTCTTTTACATTGTTTACATGATTATAATGTATAAACCAAACATAAACCTTGCACTTCCAAAAAATGAACTATCAAATCCTTTGTACTGATACAACCAACTGTGGTATTCTCAGGTCAGACACAGATCACACACATTGGTTTAAAGGCTTATTCTAATCTTTTTGAGTAGATTTGACTGTTTTGGGCATAAACTAATCAAATTCAATATAACTGAACAGTGAAAGAACTAACTGTGAAATTTTGAGATTTTTTTTTCTAAAAATGTTTTGTAGAATTGCGCAAAAATAAATTTCTCTATGTGGAGTTCTGGTTAGAATTTGGACCTGTGATGTTTCAGTATTTTAAAAAATGATTATGGCCCTGCTGCCAGAAACTGCAATGGAAGCACTACAACCTGGAATGCTTTTGCCTTGCTTGCTCAATGTTCAAGTGTTATGGGCAAAGAGCTTTGGAGCATGTCTGCGACCACTGCACAGAGGGGTGCAGCAGCACCCTTGGTGCAGAGAGATCCAAATGAAGCAATCGCTTGCAGGATCAGGAAATCTCATATTCAGAATGTTTTCTCAACTTCTATTAACTTCTCTGTGAGAAATGTTCCTGTCTTCAAATCTCTGACTAAAGTGGGGCGGATAATTCATTCTCCATTGTGGCAGCAGAGCACAAGTTCAGCCGTCAGCCATGACAAAGCAGCCATGACAAGTTGTCTGTCATTAGATTTTGCATCTTTGCCTCAGACAATCACCTCCACAGTGATCAGCCTTGATGAGTGCACTGAGTTCAAATCTTAAGGAAAGTCTGAGTTCAGGCTACAACAGGTCAACTGAGTTCATTTCAATTCCTTGCCAATAATTTGTTCATATTTTCATTGTAATTTCAGTTCTGTAAAATTACATTGTTCATATTTGCCTGTTGATGCACAATGGCTGTGATGTTTTAGATACCTCCACTGTCACTGTATAGGGAAAAAAAATCATTAACCTGCTTTGTGGTGTTGACATGAAAAGTGACCGGTCGATTCTCTTCATCTTTTCTGTCCATGCCCAAATTAATACATAATCCAAGATGTTTTTGAAAATTAAATCGGCTCCGGGCCGACACTGAAGGCAGAGCCCTTCTAGAGGGCGAGCAGGAGTTGGTCGGACTGGTGACTGGAAACCAGGAGCTAGTGTAATGTTGACTGGGACCCCTGAAGCTTGAAAAGGTGAGTTGTCAGCTGTGGCAGTCGACCAGGATGTTTGACACAGAAACAAATAAGGGAACAAGGGAGGAGATGTCGACTGGAACTCCTACTGCTGGAATAGGTGAGGCATCAGCCAGGACCTTAGACGCTGGAAAAGGCGAGGTGTCAGCCAGCTGAGGCTCTGGATAACTGGGTAGCTTGGAAACCTGGGGCTGAGACTCGGGCTGGCAACTAGAAACCTGAAGCTAAAGCCCTGGCTGGAAGCTGGAGACCTGGGACTGAGGTTTGGGCTGGTTGCTGAAAAACTGCAGCTGCGACTACTTGAGAGACAGCTCAATGACCTTTTCTTCCTTAGCTTACCAGTTATATCAGTTCCCAGGTGAGAACAGCAACAAAATGAACCAATCAATTGTAGTTAGGCACTTTGGAGCCTGAGCATACACCTGATAATTACTAATATACTCAGTTGACAATTTATTATTAAAATAGTTTTAGACAGTTGTTGATTCAGTTGATCACTGTGGAGGCTATAGTGTATATTACATTATACAGAGGTATTTCTGTTATTTAGCCTTCCTTCAGTGATAAAAATGGGGTGGTGGTGAAGTGGTGTGTGTGTGTGTGTGTGTGTTGAAGTCTATGGGAGAGCTACTATGATGGTTGACAGAGAGCTGGCACAGATCTTGGTGTGATTTTGGCTCAGCAAGCATCTCAAACAACTATTTGTGAAAAAAGGTAACTTCTATTAGAACCATGAGTGGACCATGACTGGCACAAGACCTTTGTGCACTGCATATCTGGCTTTTGTGTTTCTAGAGCCGAAAATGTGGACACAGGAACGAGTTACAAAAAAATATCACTTTTGCATTTCATGTAAAATCAGCTCCTGAATTTGTAATGCAGTCAATGGGAGAGGAGCAGGGTACTCCAGTCGCTTTGAGGTTCATGTTCAAATTGTGTAAGTCTCTGTGCTTAGGACACATTCTATGAAACAGGACATTTTTTTCTACTACCGAGAAAGCCATGATGTGTGAAGACTGAAATATGTGGCTGTAGGGACGAGGTTTTTTCAGAGTAGTTCTAGAGCTTCTCCCACACTAGCGATGATGTCATCCACTCTATCTCTGAACATTCTGTGCAATACACATCCATTATAAAGTCAGTCTAAAAATTAAACAAAACGTAAAGACTGCAATTTTTTGTAAACTGTAATAGTTGTCAAAATACCAATTTTACCCAAAAGAGTCTCAAGTCTTGTGACCTGTTTGAAGTTTCAACCATTTTTTACATTAAAGTATGACACAGCAGTAGAGCTCCAAATTTGGTCGTTTTGAAGACGTCTCCCCATTCATTCTCTATGGGACTCTCTTTTATCACCATTTACGTCGCCATGGTTACTCGTATCGCTTAGAAAAGTCATAGCACACCGTTCAGAATAATATATGCCTTCAATGCTATTGCATTGTAGGCACAAAATAATATATGCATTCAATGCTATTTCATTCGAAGCACATAACCAGAGAGTATGAGAATTAAAGTAAAATTAAATTTATTGTGAAAAGAAGGAATATACTTTGGCGCTTAGACCCCGGCAGGAAGTGGCTCACCATGGACAAGATCCATAGGTTTAAGGTCCTTCCAATAAGAGGAATCTTCCCCCGAGTCTAGACACTGGTGGTGGTGATGAGGAATGGAGCTTGAGAATGGGAATGTCTTCATTAAGGAAACTTCTGACTGGATGATTTGATTGGAGATGGTCTGGCATCCATGGTTGAGCTGGAGAAGGGGTGGAGGTGGTCACAGATTCTTCACGGTGATGAAATGACAGCTGAATAACAGCAGAGAGAGAGACAATTTTTAAAGTTTGACTGCTGAAGGCCACTGTATAAGGTTATGATTGGGTGAAGATGTGAATGAGCGGGTGGAGCTTATAGATAGTGGGAAACGTTGCTTGTGACTTAGAAGGCATGTGCAATGAGATAGTCTTCCAAACTGAACTTTCGCTAAGCTTAATTTGGAAAATACTATTTCCATCATAATGACATGTTGTCATTTTGCTTCAGGGCTGCTTGTTTAAAGTAGTTTTTGGACTGTTTTACAGTGTGCTCATGGAGGCTGTCTGATGGAGCTGTGCATCCAGCTGAGTATCACCATGTTGGGAAAGCAGCTCATACAGAACAACCTATTTGAGATTGGAGTACCGTAAGTATGCCATACTGTAAATGGATTACACTGTTTCATTGATTACACCCTTTCATTTTTTTTGTCTTTGTTCACACAAAGCTTGAACAAAAAAATCTTTCTCAAATCACTGTTCCTTTTTAAGTGAGGAGCAAAGGTTTCTGTATATTCATCATCTAGTCATCTAGTCTGAGGGTGCATGGACCTGTGGTTCTCAAATTGATTACATTATGTTGGTCCAGTGGAAACTTGTGGGGAGGTCATTGCCGCTGTTCAATGACAGTCTATGGTGTCTTAATTCAACAGGTAATATGGAAACTGACATGTCTGTTTTGAGTTCAGAGGATAAAAAAAGTTACACAATCACACTGCAGATCAGGACACAAACCGAACCAGACCTATCAATCAGGGTATAAAACCATTTCTAAGGCTCTCACAGGAGCACAGTGACCTCAGTAATTATGAAGAAGGTTGAAAGTACCAGGACTCTTCCTAGAGTTGGCCATCCAGCCATAATGAATCACAGGGCAAGAAGGTCCTTGGTCAGGGAGGTCACCAAGAACCAACCAGCCACTCTAAGTCTAACTCTGAGGGGTTTCAGAATTCCTCTGCGGAGATGAGAGAACCTGCTGGAAGAACTACCATTCCACCAGCTCTCCAATAATCAAAACTTTATCATAGAGTGGCTAGATGGAAGTGAAAGGAATATGACATGCCACTTGGAGTTTGTTTTTCGTCATGTGATTAGAGGCAAAATCTGGTCTGATGAGACAAAAACTGAACCCTTCAAGCAGAACTCCAAACACTTTGTGTGGCAAAAATTGGTAAAAATGTCAATTTTATTTAACAGATTAAAGTGCAAGAAGTCAAGGGGTCTCAATACTCACTACAAGTGTGACATGAAGGGTATATATAATGGACAGACATGTAAACAAAAAAAACAATTACATAGATGTACATATGGTATGTGTCTATGATGTGTGTGTGTGTGTGTGTGTGTGTGTGTATTTTTAGAGGTTTATATGTGATGGAGAAAAACATGATAATAGTGTGGAGGTGTTATGACAGAATAGTATGTGTTATATCACGTAACAATTATAATTCTACAACATGAAGTTATGTATTGATGGGTGTTGAGGTCTGGTTGACCGGCCAGACCTCAACACCCATCACTACTGTGGGGGGCTGTTGCCACTGTGGAGGTGAGCAACATACCCCAATCCCCCAGCAACATGTCGAGGGACTCCAGTGGGACCCGATGTAACAAGCCCCCCACCCACCACCAGGTTGGGCTCAGGCCCAGGGGACGGTGTTATATATTTTCATATCCTCCCAGGATCTGAATAATTCCTGAAAGCACCTGTGTGTGTGTGTGTGTGTGTGTGTGTGTGTGTGTGTGTGTGTGTCTGTGTGTGTGTGTGTGTGTGTGTATATTCCTCAGCAAACTGAAGAAGCTGATTCGCTACATTCGGTCCAAACAAGGTGCTTTTCAAGAAGAAGAGAGACAGAAGAAGCTGCAGAGATATGAAACCGACCACTTTCTGGAGCCATTTGCTGGATTAACACCTGAATATATGGAGATGAGTAAGTACAACACATGATATCCCTACACAAATGTTTATCAGATCATATATAACTACAGGTCCTAAAGGCAGCATGTACATCTGTGTGTGTTTCCCAGTGTCAGTTTGCTGTGGTATAGACTGCTGACTGCTTCCCATCGACACTAATATTACCAAATAAATTAAAGAATGTAATTGCAGTCACAGAGGCAAATACAATTAAATAGATCATGTGCAGTCTAGTGTTGGGGTGGTGCTAGATCCAATGCTGAACAGAAAATCAAAACCTAATATTTCAGCACCTATGATGGGACTCCTGTTAATTCCATACATTCTGCATCAAATATAAATGCAACTGACAAGTCAAGATGCACTTCCATTCTTATAGTGTTGCTATTGTGTATTTCTCTCAGGCTCTGCTGGCTGTATCTCATCAGTGCTTTAAAAATTCAAGGTTCAAAAGTCGACTGCAATTATTTGTCATTTGTGCTGGAAAATTTGTTGGCAAAGTAGAGAGAAAAAACAAAGCAATCATAACTGGATCCAAGCTCTATATTTATTAAGAAATACAGCTAAAACTATAAATACTGAATACATAATGTACACTGCTCAAAAAAATTAAGAAAACACTTAATCATCACAGTATAACACAGAGAGGCAATGTGAAATAAGCTATGTGATTAGTTTGCAATGGTGGGAGAGAATGTTATTAATATACACTACGGCTATGCAGTTAATTATACAACGTCTACAAAAGAGATTTGATGATAAATATTGCTATATTTTGACATCAACCCAGTTATGAGCAGGAGGTTAAGACCAGCCTTCTGTAAGTTGCTGGAGTAGCTGGAGACCCTTGGCTAGAACCCAGGTGGCTGAGGTTACCATGGTAACCCTGGAGATGCGGGATATAGGTGGATTCTCCTGGAGGTCGTGTCCCGTTAAGACGGTGACGGATTCTGCCAGTGTCTAAGCGGTTCAGCTCTGGTGGAGTTTGCCAGGATACTCTGTCTTGGGCACTCTTGATTACTGGTAGGCTTCTCTGCAGGCAGTTGTGGGCAGATGTGTTATCTGCCGGCATCTCTTGCGGACTGATGCAAAATAAACTCTAATGCACTTCAATTTGGCTAGATAACTTTAGAGGAGACTGGCATTGACCAGATGACTCTAAAACTGTCAAAAAGCTTCAAAAAGTAAAATGTGATAATATTTAAAAAGCTACAAAATAACTCTGAGGTAATTCTGTTGCTTTGGTTCAGTTGGTCTGGACTGGCTTATAAAAATTAAAAGATTGCGCATGTAGACAAAAAGGATGTTACTTGGAGCATGTGGCAATGAAAGAATAAAGGATGCGGACAAACAATGAAGTGCAAAAATGGCTAAGAGCCGTGGCTAAACGCCTGTGGCTATGAGTTTGTGGCTAGCAGCTTAGAGCTAAAAGCAGATGACGTAGAGCTAAGAGTTTTGAGCTACATAGCCATGTGTGAATTGATCACGACTGTTTTATCCCCTGGGGACTGGCGCACGTTTAAGGAGCGTTACCTGTCTTCTCTTGTGTTTCAACTTGGAGAAGAGAGTAATTTTCCACAGAACTTTTGAATAGTTTAATATTAGAGTTTACCTATAAACTCGCACATCCGTCTTCCACCATGACCATAAAAGATTAAAAACCTAAACCTAATGGTACTGATAATGACAGACAGGAATGATACAAGTGTTGATTTTATATTACATCCTTCAAACCTGGAATTAATCATAATACAAGTTGTTAACTGATCAAACAACATAATAAACATTTCCTAAAGCTAATAGTCTCTAAATGTGTATTACACAGCAGTTCTTTGACTGTAATAGTAATAATATGGACATTCTGGATGTCATGTAGTGTGTGTTACCTTGTGTGAAGGATGCTGACAGTATGATCACATAAAAGACATTGTCTTAAAGTCAACATGTTAAATTTCAACCATTCAATAGAATATAAGTTTGGGATTGACCTATTACATAGAAACATCTCACAGAACAATTAGATATTTTTATTTTATATTCTTCCTCAAATATGTGTCTGTGAAGAGAGTTCTGCTGGTCACTACCCAGGATTGGAATGTGGGTAGTAGTTTATGACTCTTATCTAGAGAGAGACAGAGGAAGGGAGGTTGGTGTGTGTGTGCATGTGCTCATGCATGGCAAAGAGAGGCCAGGATTCACACCTTTAGTGATAATCAGTTATTTTGGTGTTACTTGTCATATATACGAAACAATCCAATGTCAATAGGCAGAGTCTTATTGTTACAAACTGGAGATTTTGCCTATGCTTTCCAGTTTGCCTGGTGTCCATTTGTTGATCCTCTGGAGCTGACCCTTTGACCCTTGGTCTGGTTGAGCGTCTCTCTGACATGCCTACAGCATGGTCTGTTTGTGAGAGAAGGGCCCTTTGTCTCTGTTTCCTATCAATTTGATAGTTTGATGGTCAATTTTGGGTCCATAACTTTGCATGTCCTTACAATAAACTTTTTTAATGGCTTGTGAGTGTGTGTGTGCCAGGCCAGGTATGTATGCTACAACCCCCAAAAACTGAATGGTTTTGCATGTGGTAGCCACAGAAAATTGCTCTCTCCTGATCCTTCCTGACGGATTCTTCTCTAGTTTTGTGTTTTGCTAGTGTCCTTGTCACTACTGGTAGCATGGGGCAGTACCTGCAGCCCAATCAGGTTGCACAGGTAGTCCAGCTCCTCCAGGAGGCACATCCTTGCGTGAGGCGTGTGTTGCAAGAAAGTTTGCAGTGTCTCCCAGCACAGTCTCAAGAGCATGGAGGAGATACCAGAAACTGGCTGTTACATGAGGTGAGCTGGACAGGGCCAAAGAAGGGCATCCATGATGGTGGCATGTGAGCCCGACGTCCTCTAGTAGGACCTGTGCTCACAGCCCAGCACTGTGCAGCTCGACTGGCATTCAACAGAGAACACCAGAATTGTCAGTTTCGCTAATGGCGCCCTGTTCTCTTCACAGATGAGAGAAGGTTCACACATGTGACAGGCATGAAAGAGTCGAGAAACCCGTGGTGAATGTTATGCTGCCTGTAATATCATTCAGCATGACCGGTTTGGCGGTGGTTCAGTGATGGTCTGCGGAGGCATATCTTTGGAGGTTTGCACACACCTCCATGTCATACACCACGGTACTCTGACTGCTGTTAGGTACCGGGATGAAATCCTCATGTGGCCAGAGTGTGTAGGCAGTTCCTGGATGACGAATGCATGGATGCCATTGACTGGCCCTCACGTTTCCCGAAGCTGCCACAGAATGTCCAGGAGCTCACTGATGCCCTGGCCCAGGTCTGGGAGGAGACACCCCAAGACACCATCTGCAGACTAATCAGGAGTCTGCCCAGAAGTGGTCTGGAGTGCATACAGGCACATGGGGGCACATACACACTATTGAGTCACATTATGAGTTGGATCAGCCTGTGATTTCAATCTTTTACTTTGATTTTCGGTGTGATTGTGAATCCAGCGTTCAATGGGTTGATGATTTTGGTGATGATAAAAAGCGACATTATACTGTTCTCTTTGTAGATTGTAGAAATTCCTCTGCTTACAGCTTGTTCAGATCTGTCTCAGGGTGTAGGCTTGCATTGCTGATTGTTTCAATGGTTGATAAAGGGGTCTCACAAGGATTTTTTATGGTGGCCCCGTAGAGCTCAACACAATGAAACCTAAGAAAACACTTGCAAATACACAAAATACAAACAAATTCAGAAAACACCTTCATTAATTTGATAACACATGAGCTGCAAATATTGACAACACAACGGAAGTGTTTCCAGGGGACACTAAAAAGTGATGAACCTGGACAGGACTTGTTGTTCAATGCCTAATTGTGCCTTTCGAAGTTAAAAGTATTGAATAAAAAGTGCATCCCAGTCAGGTTCATCACAGCATAAAATGATGTACATGTACACGATGACAGAAATATGTAAACACATTCTTACTATAAAACTCTGCAATTCTGTTTTATAAATTTAAATCTTTGTACAAGTAGGACACACATCTTTTCATGTCAGTACATGCCTGATCCACCAGTGATCAGGTCTGACAATTAAAAGATCTTCAAAGAAGTGAAATTCTACCAGTTGGCCCGGTAAGGTTGTGGTCTGGTGGTATTAATAGTACCCATACCGTATCATAACATGTCAATAAACCATCAGCAGTGATATCTCATCCTTATTATTAAGCATCAGAAAGAAGACTCAAGGTGCACACATTGTTTCTGTTTTTATAAACTGCAGTTGAAATTCTGGTTTCTTGTGAGTATTAACTGGCCCCATCTCCGAACTGGGAAAGACCAGTTACCAGTGCAAAGCATCTTACTGCTTAGTAAGCTACATTATAAAATGATATTAACATATTTTGTTGCATTTAATTCCAGATATGAGGCTTACGTGTACTTAATACATAATGTAGTGATATCTAATACTTACTTCTGTCTTCCTCTGTGTCCAGTCATCCAGTTTGGTTTTGTGACATTGTTCGTGGCGTCCTTCCCCCTGGCTCCACTCTTTGCTCTGCTCAACAATATTATTGAAATACGACTTGATGCCAAGAAATTTGTGACTGAATTGCGAAGACCAGTGGCAGCAAGAGCCAAAGACATTGGTGGGTTACATTCAACATACTGCAATTCTTATAAAAAGTATAGGTATAAAATATATGAACGTGATCTTGTCCTGTCAACATGTTCTTTACAACCAACAACCTGCAGTGAAAGATTTTGTTTAACTGTAGGAAAAAGAAAGAAGAAGTCTTATTTTGAAATCCAGTAGTTGATACGTATTGTTATGTCTACAGGTATATGGTACAACATACTCAGAGGGGTAGCAAAAGTGGCTGTCATCATTAATGTAAGTAACATATGAAAGTATCGATTTATGCTAATACATATATGTCAGTATTCCTTTACAGAAAAACCACATGAATGTGTGAAATCACATGTTGGCACATGTGCACGTGATTTTCACATGTGAAATTTAACATGTGAAAACATGTTAAAATCAAAATGTATGGAACACATGTGTAAAGCCATTGTAAATTCCCATGCCATGTGAAACTTTAGGGATTACCATGTGAGACCCATGCACATAGTTTGTTGGTTGTTTGCATGTTGTCATTATTCACATTACTGCACTTGTTGAAAATGTTATAGTGAAATTTAGAAAATCTGCAGTATATGTGATATGTTACAACATGTGGTAACATTTTCCACATGTGCAATATATGTCATCAAATGTAGAAATCACGTGTCCACACATGGTAAACATGGATAATTCCTGTGTTTTTTTTTTACTGTAAGGGTTCTGACCATGTTTTGGACCTGTACTCCATGATACTGGGTTCAGGCAGACACAGAAGACCGTGATTTACCCTCAGAACCACAGTGAAATGTTTCATTGAAACTGTGTCATATGTCTACACAGTGGTTTTCTACACAAGGAGAGGGAATACATTTTTATCAATTTCTGTAATGATGTAGCTTAAAGACAAACGAGTGCCCTGCCGCAGTGGTTCATGTACTTGAAATGCCAGAAGCTTAGAGCACAGCTACAGCATATTTGCCTCATAAAATGCATTAATATCTGGTTGAATAGATTATCCCTTTCCCAGTGCAGTGTTCTGGGCATTTTTATATAATAGGCTGATGCTAGATCAGCATGTCACATGTAATGCATGGCTTGCAGCTGTAAAGGGAATAAGCTGAAAAGTATTTTAAAACAATAGCAACATTATTCATAATGAAATGGACTGATACCAAAAATACAATATTTGTGCCTTGAGAACTGCAGTACAGAATACAGTGCTCATCGATACAAGCCCTTGGGACAGTCTGTCTGCTCAGTGTGTCCCTATGCCACATGCATTTAGCTCATGTTACATTCTTTGACATGATATGCCAAAGCAGCACCCTCCAGAGTTCCACAACGATTATCTGAATGGGTTTTTAGTTAAGGTTACTACTACAGCATTTCCCTGTGTACAACACTAGACACTAGAAGAGCCCCCCACCATACTGTTCCTGCGTTTAAGTTTAAGTCTTTCATGTGCTTCATCTAGCAGCAGTGGATTTATAACACAGATTTCTGCCCTAAAGCAGCACTGCCCTGCACACACAGGCTGTTAGGGTAACAACTACACACTGCACTGAGGGCAGTACATTAGACTAACATGAAATGCGTATTGTGCACTATGTCTGCCTCAAGAGCAGCATGTAGGTAGAATAAGAGCATAATTATGTGTAATAGGGTCTAACTCAAAGACAGTGTAGTGCTCATACATACACTAAAATATTGGTCTAATATTTTAGATAACAATGTCAAGAGAGGAGGACAGACAAGCCCAGTACATTCTTGGACGGGTAGCACAGGAGAATGAGCAGAGAGAGGGCTGCAAGCCTTTTAGCAAATCCCTCTGGATTCCCAGAAAAGCTGCTTGGGCAGTAGTGGAGGGGAGCGATTTTATTGAGCACCAAAACCAGAAATGACAAGTTCTCAGAAAAGAATACACAGGGAGAAAAAAAAAAAGGTAAAATGTACAGAATACTAAAGGCCATGACGTGGCAAGACACAGCCAAAAGTTCCTTATTGGGTGGGATACCAAAAGTGGCAGAGAGGGGATTGGAACATTATAAGATTTCTGTAAACTGGAAAAATTCTTGACCAATAGTTTATCAATTTCGGGCACAACCAAAACATATGTACAGTTTCGCAGGGGATTTGCCACATCTGTAGACATCTTGAACATTAGGGTATATTTTAGACAAGACGCGGGAAACAGGAAAACAAACTAGAGTCACAGCCTAACTGTGACAATTTCCCTGTCATAAAAATCGTTCAGTGACGTAATGCCCCTGTCAACCCAGAGATGAAATGCAGTCTATATTAAATGACATAAAATGGTAATTGTTAATTATCGGGGCAAGCATTGAGGGACCGGGCAGGCCACAACGCTCTCTGAACTGTTTCTATATTCTTAGAGATATACTGAAACAAATAAACAAACAAATAAATTTGGGTAACACAACCATGCTAACCAAACCTACCCTGCCTGCCAGAGATAGTGGGATGTTACTCCACCTATTAAAATCCTCTTCCACGTTTTTAAGAAATGAGAAAAAAATTCTGTCAAATATATCTGCCAAAGACTTTGTAATAAAAACACCCAGGTACTTGAAAACTTAGTCCACCATTAAAAGGGAGCTAGCTCAGCTGCTGGTTTGCTCACTGCAAACATTTTTGCTCTTTCCAAAGTTAAGTTTGTACCCAAATTGCTGGCCGAAATTGTTTTAGAATGTTTAAAATTACCAGGAGAGATGTGAAAGGGTTCGATACATATAAGAGTAAGTCATCGGCATACACCAACAATTTATGTTCAGTTCCCAGATGCCCAATGCCCTCAAATTTCTCCTCAGAGGGTAGCCAAATGGCTGGTGACTCGATGGCCAGTGCAAATAGTTAGGGGGACAGAGGGCACTAGTGCCAAGGTGAAGATGAAACGATGGTGATATTATATTGTCTGTTTGCACTGAAGCTACGGGGAAAGAGTACAACAAATTAACCCAAGAGATGAAGCTGGGACCTAGGCCAAATCTTTCCATTACATCAAAAAGGTACTTCCACTCCACTCCGTCGAAGGCCTTCACCACATCCAACGACACCATCACTTTGGATTGCTGGAGCTGGCATGTTCAGTATGTTTAAAGGTCTTCTGGTGTTGCGGAAGGACTGTCTCCCTAACATGAAACCAGTCTGGTCCAATGAAATGATGTGCAGTAAAATTTGATGGAGGTGGAGGACTACAGTTTTTGACAGGATTTTGTATTCTACATTGAGCAGGAGTGATGCAGACTTCTTGAAGAAGTTCTATGGTAAAACCGTCCAGACCAGGTGATTTTCCATTTCGCAAGGTTTTAATTGCCCTCTCAATCACATTTGTTGATATTGGCCTGCACAGTTCAGAATCAGAATCTCAGAATCAGAATCTGCTTTATTGGCCAAGTATGTGGACACATACAAGGAATTTTTCTCCGGTTTTACAATGCTACTTGGTACGTACACATATAAATATACATATGAATACTGTTGGGTCTGAGCTCTACCTCATGAGCTGGACAGCAAATATGTTGGATTTCGGTTGTCGGCTATCATAAATTAAGAAAATATTAATATTAAAAATATTAATATTGAATAATAACTTTAAAATTAATTAAATTCTACAGGGCACCAGCCTAAACTAATAGGCAAAATAGACAATATGGTTTCAGTTTCAATTTATTACCATTAATCTGGAACTCTGATTAACAATTAGAGTTTACTAACTATAAACAAATTACCATATCAACAGTAAGTTAAAGTTGAAGGATTGGAATTCTACAAAGTAGAGGTTGGCAATATTCACGCTTGTGCAACATTAAACACACCAGTAGTTACTTAAAGGCATTTATTTACAATGGAGCAGAGTAAAACACAATGTCTAATCTAGTATATACAGGTGTGTGTATGTGTGTGTTTAAGGGTATGTGTGTGTGTCTGTGGGGACACAAACAAAGGCAAGATGGCCGATTCAAAGTGGTCACTGTGACCACATGACCTGAACAAAGAAGACTACACATGATGGTGGTAAACCAGGGCTATTCAATTACAAATTCAATTGGGCCAGATTTTAAAACCGAGACCTTAACCTGGGCCGGACATTTTCAGCGGTCAATAAGCAGGAGGTAATGATCAATTTCAAACCAACACCAATAAATATAATGAAATAAGTGATGTTTATTCATCATTTCCCCTTTAAATTTTTGTACAACGCAGCCACATCAAAAAGTGCATAAATTACAATTCAAGAACTGTAAGTGAACTGAGGTAGAAGCAATACTTTTTCACTTCTGAAATATAAGAATAAACAATTTTGGTTTATGTAACTCATTAAAAGAAAAAGTGCACATTAATGGTGATAACATTGTTATTTCTTTTGAAATAAAATAAACATATCTGACACAGAAACATCAAAAAGTGCATTATAAACTTCTCTAAATAAACAGAACCTGAAGAAGTAGAAATGCTGTTTTTCACAAACGAATATTAAACGAATAAAAATAATATTTTTGTCACAAACTTTTGTCTCCTTTTTGAAATGAAATGAAATGAAAGTAATAGTCTGGTCATATCTGACTGAGGCCTGAGGCCTACAGTTAATAGTACTTAGTGGGAGAAGTGACATTTGGCTCATAAGATGTCACTGCAATCTGAAGGCACTGGTGAAGAGCACTGTCAGAGAGGGAGCAACGAGAGCTGCTTTTTATTGAGTTCATGTGTGAGAAGCTTGATTCACAAGTATATGTTGATCCAAACATACTCAGAACATGGATTTCTACTTTCCCGACGTTAGGAAACTGGTGCACGTTGACATCACTCCAAAACTTTGCAGGCCCATTAGTGCAAAGCTCCTGTGCCATGGTTAGGGATGAATGCATGTCAACAAGTTCAAGAATAAATTTCCCCTCGTCAGTGGAAGGGACCACTTCCTTTGCTCTGGCAGAGAGGTCCCCTTCTGTTGCAGCAATGAAGGGGTCTCTGGAAAAGCCCATCACCTCCATGGGCAAAGCAAATCCACCCAATCTATGCGTAAAGTTCTCTTTCAACCCCGCAATGAAATCTGTCATCACATCCGTGACTTTCGCCAGGGATGTCTCCGCTTTTTTTGTTGAAATCTCCTCTCTGAGATCACAGAAACTCTCCAGTGCTTTGCCTTTGGATAGCCACCTGACGTCATTGTGCAAAAGCAGGTCGTGGTGCTCAGCAGACATTTCTGACAGCAACTTGCGGAATAAGCAATGTTGGAGGCTTGATGTGGAGCGAATAAAATTGATTGTAGCCATCACGTTGTCCATTGTCATTTTAAGCTCAACGCTGAGTTTTGCGCACAGTACCGTCTGATGCACAATGCAGTGTATGGAATCTGGGGTGCAACAGCGGCCCAACGTGCTACCAAGCCACTTACTTTCCCTGTCATAGATGGGGCCCCTTCCGTCACAAGCATGCACACACGTTCCATATCCAGACCATTGTCTTTAAAAAATGCTGAGATTTTCTCAAAGACGACTTCGCCAGTTGTTTGCCCGTCTAACGGCAGTAAGCCGAGCAATTCCTCTCGGAAGATTTTACCATTAAAAAAACGGACATATATGCAGTTGTGCAGTATCACCTCTGTCTGTGGACTCATCTACTGCTATAGACATGACATCAGCTTTCTTCAGTTCTTTCAACAGCGTTTCAAACACATGTGTAGCAAGAATTTCAACCCTGCGAATGTTTGAAGTGTCTGACGGGCACATTTTTAATAGCAGATGTTACACTTGTTTTAATTGTGTTGTCATTTATCACTTCATCCACGACGGCAAGCATGCAGTCTTTAATGGTTTCAGAGTCTGTGAATGGCCTTTTCTTCTTTGCCAAAATCCACGAAACACGAAGGGAGGCTGCTGTGGCTCTTTCTTGTGCTGTACATGTCCGCGCCATAGCAGTACTGCTCCGGTTGTAAGATGCAATTAAACTTTGCACTTTTAAAGTGAGATCTGGGTGTTTCTCCAGGTGGTGTCTCCAGACAGTGTACTCTTTAAGTACCGCAACGCAGGCATGGCAGAGTAAACACATAGGTTTGGCGTTTGGAGTTTGCGGTAAAATAAAACAGTACTTGCAGGCAGGGTTAAAACAACGGTTTTCATCGTCAATTCTTCGTTTAAGGGTTGAGAGAGACATACTTCTTAAGATGCTAACATGGTTTATATCAGTAACTTTGTTAAAGTAAATTTTGAAACAAAACAACGCGCTGCATTGTGGGTTACGTGGAGTGTTGCATCACTGTCGGAAGTACTGTAGGGACTTCGAGTTATTCTCGAAAAATGTGTTTTTTTCTCTGTTTTTTTTTTTTTTTTTTCTTTTCTGAACCACGAACTGGGCCACTCGGGTATTGCATCTGGGCCGCATGTGGCCCGCGGGCCGCCAATTGAATAGGCCTGCGGTAAACAAAGAAACTACTCAAAATGGCCGCTGAGACCACCTGGTGTGTGTGTGGTAGGGAAGGTGTGAGTTTCTTTGTTAGCCTAGCTCATGTAATCTAAAAGGTACCAGGTTAGAGGGAGGAGGTTAGCTTCATTTAGGTTCTAGAACTGAGACGTAATACTATGTGTGTGAACATAAGAGTACCCGGTTAACTGTATGACTGACCACAACCTAAGCAAACATCACAACAACAAGACATCAATCAACAAGTACATTAACAAAGTTAAGACTTCTGCTGCTTAGCTATGCTGTGCTGTGCTGGGAAAACTTAGGCCCAGTCAGTTAACGTTACCCAGTCCTTGGAACAAGCAAAGAGGTCCTTTCCAGTGTTATTGTAAAGTCCAGGGAGTTGGGCGGTTTCCTGGTGGAATAAAGTCCTGTCTGGCTGTGTTGCTTTGCTGTTATCTCCTTTGTTCTCCTCAGATGTTCCACGCTAACTCTGCTATGACTCCTGTTGCTTGGAAAATCAGCTAGCCTTGTGTCGTAGCTGCTGATTCTGAAGAGAACTTGGTTCACTCTGAGTTAATCCGAAGCAGGTCGCTGCTGTTGAGGAGAAGAGCGATGACTCCCAACAATATATATATACAGTACAACAAGACAAGAGTGTTGGATGGAAACAAGAATGTTGGATGGGTCAGAAAGTTCAAAGCAATGATGAAAGTAGTGCAAAAATCAATATAATAAATAAGAAATACTAGATAAATATGAGGGCAGGGGATGAGTGTATATATACAATGTGTGCTATATTACAGTGTGCATTGTTGATGTCAGTTGTTATTGTTCCTGTGTGATTGTTTTTTAAGTGATGGCTTATGGAAAGAAACTGTTCTTGTGTCTGGTTGTGTGGGCGTACAGTGTTCTGTAGTGCCACCCGGACGGGAGAAGTTGGAGCAGGTTGTGCCCAGGGTGAGATGGATCAGTGGTGATGTTTCCTGTCTGTTTCCTCACTCTGGAGGTGTATAAGTCCAAGATGGAAGGCAGTTTAGCACCAATGATCCTCTCTGCAGTCTTGATTGTCTTTTGTAGTCTGTTCTTGTCCTGTTTGGTTGCTGAACCAAACCAGACGGTGATAGAAGTGCAGAGAACAAACTGGATTATTGCAGTGTAGAAGTGGATCAGCAGCTCCTGAGGGGGGTTGAACTTCCTAAATGTTTCCACAGCAGTGTTGTTGTATATGGTGATGGGGGGCTCCTCCTGAAGTCCACTGTCATCTCCACAATCTTGAGTGTGTTTAGCTCCAGGTTGTTCTGACCACAACAGAGGACCAGCCTTTCCACTTCTTGTCTGTAAGCAGAGTCTCGTCACCATCTCGGATGAGGCCGATGACCGTTGTGTCATCTGCAAACTTCAAGAGTTTAACAGACGGGTCACTCGAGTTGCAGTCGTTGGTGTAGAGAGAGAAGAGCAGTGGGGAAAGCACACATCCCTGGGGGGCGCCAGTACGGATTGTCTGGGTGCTGGATGTGATTTTCCCTATCCTCACCTGCTACCTCCTGTCAGTCAGGAAGTTAGTGATCCACTGACAGGTAGAGACTGTCACAATGAGCTGGGTGAGTTTGGAGCAGAGGACTTCTGTGATGATGGTGTTGAACTCCAAGCTGAATTCCACAAACAGAATCCTTGCGTAAGTCCCTGGGGAGTCGAGGTGTTGCAGGATGTAACGCAGTCCAATGTTAACTGCATCATCCACTGACCTGTGATGTCCTTCAGTAGTCCTCGTTCCTTCTCATGATTGCTGTCAATTCTAGGGAACTCTATTTTATCTAGGACATTGTCTATGCCATCTTGACAGCACTCAGAGAAATGTAAGTCAGAGTAAATTTTGCTAACATTTTGTCAATGACTATTTGGTGTGTAAGACCAAACTTTCTAGGGTTTAATAGTAGGAATAAGCCTGGACGCTGCTGAGGCTCTGGCATGCTGAGCGAAGAGTTTGCCAGCTTTATCTCTGGGTTAAAAAACACATCTTGATTTGAGTAACTGTAATTGAGCTTTATTTGTGGTTAAAAGTTCTATCTGTGTCTAAGGCTGCAATTGTATCTTGTAAAGGGTCTGGGAAACTAGCATAGCTATCATCAGTCACCTTAAGTTCCTGCAACAGTTCTGACTGTTGTGATCTCTTTTTTTTCTTAAATGGGTTGTATAAGATATTATTTGACCCCAAAAAAGAAAAAAGAAAAATAACAAGATAATCGATCACAAGAGGAGTTGTCAACTAACAAATGTGAACTGAATTTCCATTGCTTGAAAGTGGGGCTATGATTGGGGAAAATGATATCTAACGAGGTGGGAGCACGATCAGAAATTGCAATACTGTGGTAGTCACATAAATGTACGTAAGAAAGTAGTCAGTTATCCAAAAGAAGTCTATCTGAGAATATGTATGGTGTACATGCACGAAAAATGTAAACGAAAAAAATGTTTTGTCTAGAAATTTATAACTCCATGGATCTGACATGCCCAGCTCCCCGTAAAGGCATTTCATGTTTGGCCAATCAGTTCTCCTAGATTGCAAGTTAATGCGCCAATTCAAGTTGGTGTCGTAATACCTGTCTGTTGCCAATCGCCAAGCAGCTAAACTAAAGAAGAGGAAGAAGGCCCGTGTTGTCACAATACAATTGACGATGACTTATACCATCATGGAAGCACCTGCTGCAGGCTCCACTGCTAATGTTACAACTCCGATAACAGACGATGACCACCCCGACTACAGTGGTGAACTCATTGAACTCGTTGAACAAAGATAACATTAAACACCCATGGCCTTATTTGCTAGGAAGGTTGTCATATGTTGGATTGAAAGGTTCTTCTTACTGGTTGAAGTGCCTCTTATGCCTCCCGAAAGTAACTGAAATATTGGCATTCATTACTGCCAACCTCTCAGTTGTTTATTATATAAAAAAAAAAATTCAGTGATGTAACAGTTATTGCCACGGATCAAGGATCCTTTTTTCTATTTTTTGTCAGCTCTCTCAAAATATTCTGTGTTTGGTCCTTGAATTTGAGGGACTTGTGCCTGGAAAGTCCTGGAAAAGTATTTGAATTTGAATAAGGTGTCGGAACCCTGAATATTTTTGCTTTACTATAGTAAGCCACAATAAAGTTCGTAATCAAAATTGTAACTGCTCACTTTTTTTTTTCTTTTTTACTTTTACTTCCAATACTTAAGTACATTTAATATCAGAAAATTACTTTTGATACTTAAAGGTGTAATATGTGTGTCAAAATATGGACTAACACTATCAATAGTATATGAAGGAGCCACAGTGATGATGTCATGACCAAGACCTCCATCTATTGTATTTCAGAGATATCTACTGAAATTAGCATGCTAACCAACTAGCTGCATTCCAGGCTGTGTTGTTATACCACTTTATGATACTAAATGCTGTCTGAGTCAATGTAGCGTCTAGTCTGCCCTCAATCCCATGCAGAAGAACATTTTCCTCCAGAGCTTGAAGTTATGCGACAGCTCTCGACAAAAAAAAAAGCGGCCAACTAGCATCACAGAAATGAGAGATGGCTGGAGCACATAGAAAGAGATCTTTTATCTCGATTCTGAAGGACCGCTCTGACGAGAAAACACGTTCAACAGCAAAGAAGCAAAACAAGGGTTAATCCTGGTGTGTTTTTCCACCACTGGAGACAGCTCCGGGTAAAGAGATGCGGTTTGATGCCGAGCTGCAACTTTTCTTTTAGACTGGTGAGTAACATCCAATGTTGGTCTGTTGCGAAAACTATTATTAGTGCAAATGACGAACCGTACTGACAAACATTCGAGTGGCATAAATGTATGATTGATGATGTCTACAGTTTTAGCAATGTAGTAGATTTTAGCCTGCTCCTGCGGTTGTTGTCCAGCTAGATGCGTCAATAACTTTTTTTAGTTAAGTAACACAAAGACACTATTTGACCCAGAACTCTATCTATCCTGAATATTTATTATACACACACAACAGATCTCACATGTTTGAATATGAAGAACTTGTATGATCTAAACTAAATATCCAAAAACCAAATATCTTGCAAGTAAAAACCTACCTGGCAATAAATCTTATTTTCGGATTCTGCCTTTGTGATGATTTCATCATCCCTTCCTCATGCTGCTATAGTCTGACATTCATGTTTCATGCAGTATCCCCTTGCCTTCATATTTTTATAGGTAAATAAGAACATACTGTTTGTATTACATGTACTCATAGTTTTCTTCAGTGCTGTCAACAAAGGATGCACACAAAATAATAAATTATAAGGAACACTGGGAAAACATGATTAACTGGACAGGGGCGAAAAAGGTGAAATGCTGCCCCCTATGAAGGTCGATCAAGTAGCACGAGCTATACGAGATATTAAGACTTTTACTCAAGTAATAATCTAAAAGGTGACTTAAACTTCTACCAATGTCATTTTCTGTTAAAATATTTGTACTTTTACTCAAGTAGAGCTTTCACGTACTTAACACAAGACTGCATACAGGTTTTGAATTTGAATCATGAACTCTTTTGGCCTTGATAATCACATAGAGAAAGTCTGATATCGTGATAGCCCTACTTTGAACGGGGCATTAGATAAGATCCCAAAATTGGTTGTTTTTAGCGACACTCGTGGTAGTGAAGTGACGTGCAATCAGCATTCTTTTGCTCGCTCTCGCGAATGTGCTCGCACTCCATGGGCGTTAGTGTGCATCTACCAAAACAGCAGCACTGTACGAGATTGACCGGCATAATGTTGAGATGTGAGGTAAGTGAAGTTACACTGTTTTTACAGTTTGACAAACGTTATATTTATTTGATGTTGTATTTATAAACAATAACATTGTTATTAGCTTGTTGGCTAGCACAGTATAACGTAGGGTTTATTTATTTTGAGCTAATCAATTCTTGCATGATACATTCATATGAGACGTCGGCATTGGCTTGCTAGTCAGCTTTATCAATGGCTGTTTTGTCTAGCTTTCAGCATGAGCCTCAGCAGTGTGCTATAAATACACTTACAATGTTTATTTTACTATTACTGTCAGTCAGCATACATCAGACAGGGAATGTATCACAATAAAGCATGCCATTTTATACACTGTCACTGTTTTCTTTTCAGGATTGAAGTTCTGAAGGCTATGCAGCAGCTCTATAGATGAGACCAGAGACAGTGATGTTAGAGGGTGGAGGACAAGGACAAAGTTAAAAAGTTTGTTGTGAAAGAAAAGAAAAAGCATCTTGTGTGAAAATGTGTTCAACGTTCCAGCGTGAGTTCATCACCTACGAAGAAAAGCTACCTTTTATTTTTTATACAAGCTGCTTTATTTTATAAAACTAAAGTACACATTTTTTTCAACATCATATATTTTTTACAAGTTTTACAATGTCTGTATATATATATATATATTTCTGTACTGTTTTACTAGTCTGTCAATAGATATTTATAATAAAGAACTGTCTAAACCATATTCTGAGGAATTTTCTTGCTCCCATTGTCTGTCATGTTGCTGAAGTCATGTCCTTTGTGGCGAAAGAGAGGGAGAGAGAAGAAAAGCAAGAATTAAAACCTACACAAATGACAAGTGAACCAGTAGGTAAATGCATTACATAACTATACATCAGCAGATATCTATAAAGCATGAGCATGTGTGTCATAGTGGCGGAAAAAAGAAATCAGGCGGATTAAATTCAATTAAATGAATTTACAGTGGCATATAATCCACAGAATGGGAGACTGAGTAAAGGAGCCATTACAGGGCATGATTAGTAGCCCTCAATTCTTCAATATTGTTGCATGAACCATAATCAAACACAGTGGCTCTTAACATTACTTGACAGTGACCTTTTACTGTGTGGTTTTTAATTCATGCAGAGAGATTCTACCAAGCCATTCCCAAGTCAATGGTGGAATCATACTCTAGTGAACTAATTGAACTCTCCTCATAATTCCTCAGGCAAACAGAAAATATGTAGTATGTTTTCACACGTATGACTTCGGAAATGATCATTTCTGGTTGACATGCACTGGCCGGTGGTTGTGTTGATTATAGTCCAGTGCAGCGAGGAGGGTCTTTGCTTCATACACTGAGGGGGAGAGCGCAAACCACTTGCCAGCATACATCAGAATATGGTTTTGAAAGGACTCCAGATCTGATGTTGTCCTATAATGCAAAGAAAGAAAATTCAAGATTCATAAAAAAAATTTACTTCAAGACATATGCCTGTTGTACAACTCGGTCATATATGGACATCATATTGATAATATTGCTATAACATTCATATTTCCACATTCACCTCTTGTAAATACTAAAAACTGACACACACTTTATTAGACAAGATAACGGTATTTAGTCTTACCGAAAGGTCATAAACTTCTCAACATCATTCAGCCAGCGTCTGTTGAGAGTAATCTGTGAGAGTGCCTCATGTGCTGCAGAACCAGATATCATGTAGTCTTACTCGCATCGTGCCACATCCAATGGCACTCCTGTGACATGGTGAAGCATCCCTCGTCACATACCCTAAAATAAAATGGCATTTTCAGTAGAAATAATAATGGTGTGTGACGTAAATGTTCATCCACCACCAATAGGAGTAGCTAGCTTAGCTAGCAACTGCAGTAGTAGAACACATATCAGTGGACGTGGATTAACTTCAGTGGTACTTTCATGTATGCAATGCAAAAAAAGAATCATAAGACACTTAGCAAGCAGAATAGCAAGAACCTTATTTTAAGTCGCTTTGGATAAAAGCATCAGCTAAATGAATGTAATGCAAGAGCTCCCTGCCCTGTATGCAGTGAATCAATACAAATTGAATTGATGACAGCTGAACCACACTTCAAAGTATTTGCATGTCCTTGTTATAGTGAACCCCAGCCGGAATGATGGTGAAGCGTACAGATGTGTTAGAAGCCTCTATTTATGTTCGGCCATCATCGTTATTGTTGAACACAAATTTCTCCGTACTTCTCCTTTCTTCCTTTACACTGTAAGAGCTGATGGACAGATAAATAAATAAAATACAAATATGATAACCTGTATTCCTTATGACCTTACATATGAGAATTAGTCCAACATTTCACATAACATAACATTTGCAATAAACATAAAAAAGGACTCAAAAGGCTCTTATAGCTCAACAGCACCACCATGAGGCCCAATACACATACAGAGGCTAATGTTAGCATGGTAACACATTAAACATTTCTCCACAGTAAATATAAAACAAGGAGGCACACATAGCTTCACCTAAACACATTATTTACACACAATACCTTGTTCCCAACTCCAGCTAGGCGCTTAAACATCTGAAGGTATCCTTTTGTAGAAGAGCTGTAGTTCGTGACCGTACCATCTGCCATATACTCAGAACTGTGAAGAAAACTTATTTACAAAGATGGGTACCGCTACTTCCGCCCGAAGAGCACCAAAATAAAAGCATACAGGAAGTGAATACTTTATTAATAGAAACCCTCTTAAAAGTTACTTACACTTGTCGTGGTTGTATTGGCTTGTGAAAGCCCATTACACTCACCATGAACTCCTCTCGATTGTCTGCCAAAAATGGTTGACAATGTCCCTCATCCAGACCAGTATGGCGGACTGACCAGATATCACCCCACCCTGTGAACAAAAAAGGAAAAAAAAATTCTACTTACCATTAAAATGTCATTTACATAAGATCGAAAAACCAACTCAACTCGTTTTCACTCTTACCGCATGAAGTTTCTTTGTCAGATTTTTGGCTGCATGCCAGATGTCCAGTGAATGGATCACACCCTGATCCTTGTACCTCCTTTTCTCTCGGTCCGGAAAAAAGAAATACAAAAAGACACACACATTTCAAGTCTTTTTTTTTAACTACATTCGATAAATACATGTAATCCAATGTACCAGTATTTAAAAAAAAATTCTTGAATCTATACTCACTCATCAGTGCTGAAATATGTAGTTGATATTTAGTTCCTCCAGAAACCTGTCCATTGTCTACATGAAGGCGTGCTTTTACATTAGATTAGATTAGATTAGATTAGATTAACTTTATTAATCCCACAACAGGGAAATTCATTTACCACAGCAGAAAAATAAACATCAATAGAATAAACATCTATGGAAATATACAACAAAAATATACCAAATATACACTAATAAATACAATATACACAATACACACGATATGTACATGAAAAAGTGCAAGTTTGCACATGGTCAGGAAGAGCAGGAGTTGTGGAGTCTGACAGCTGCTGGAATGAAGGACGTTGTGATCTGAGCGTCCCAGCGGAGGGAGGGGGGATGAGGTGTATGCATTCCTGATATTAGCATACAACAAGTCCAAAGTTTTATTGTCCCTGGTGTGACAATCAACATACTGGGTGAAGGTAGGAAGAGCAGAGGACAGGAACGTGTGGTTGAAGTCTCCAGAGATGAGGAGGAGGGAATGGGGTTGCTGGTTTAGGAGTTGAGAGACAACACTATGGATCTGGTCTGTGGCTGCAGCGGCGACGGCTGAGGGGAGGATGTACACAGTCACCGCAATGACATGTGAAAACTCTCTCGGGAGATAGTACGGCCGCATGCTAACCGCTAGCAGCTCCAAGTCTCTAGTGCAGAGTTGTTCCTTGACACTGATGTGTCCAGGGTGGCACCATCTCTCATTAACGAACACAGCAACCCCTCCTCCCTTCTTCTTACCGCACTCCGTGGTTTTCCTGAAGCCGGGTTAGCGCAGTAAGCTCTTCCATCTTGTTTGGGAGTGATCTTACGTTCCCCATGATGACATGGTTTATAACGTTTTTTCCGCTGTCTGCGCTTCACTCCAGCTCTACAGCCTCTCCTCCTTCTCCGGATCTCCGCAGGGATCTCTGGCCGCCCAGCATAGTGAAGGGGTGTGTGGGATACAGCTAACAGCTGGTCCCGAGTGTAAACAATGGGTCCGTGGTAGAGTGAGTCTCCCGACGTTGCATCAAAAAGTTCAAAAAATAGCGAGAGGCAAAACACGACTGTAAAAGTATAAACACCCATAGTTGCACTTGCTTAAACTGTGGCAGGCTGCCACTCATGCGGCGCCATGGCAACATCAGGTTACGATTGTGTTCATGCTCACTCTGTTTCGGTTGGTCTGTCTCTTGTCCACTGTTACTACATTGATTATGTCCATGGAGCAATGTCCATGACCTTCTGTGATCCACAAGCAGCACTGCATGAGAAATTATGTAGGAAAATGCATATATGCATAGCAAAATACAAATGAAACTTCAACAACAGAGAACTGTATTGATATTTCCAATTTGTGAGCATTTAGAGGCCAAGTTTTGCCAATACATACCGCACACAGATAGGTGGGACAAAGTCAACATCTAACTGGTCAGAAGCCGGTTTGTTGTCCAAATACCTCTACAACATACAAAAAAAAAAAAAATCCCTTCCATGTTGTAAAATAAACATGCTATATGACAACATGTGGTGAGGAGATGTGTTCAACTTACACAGTGTTCATAAAGCTGTTTGCCTTTTGCTCATCCATTACAAGAGTCCTCCAAAATTTCCATGGATTTGATGCTACACACAAAACAATTATGAGTACATATCACACAATACAGAAGAGACAATAACACAATGTAGAATCACAGACAGGGGTTCATTGTGGCGATAATGTCTAGTCATTATACAACTCCAGCCATTTGAAAATTATTCCTGTTGAGATAACATTTCAGTATCACCAAATAACCCTGTTTAGTGTGCAGCAGGTCTATACACATATCCCAGCTGTAGAATGGAATATCATAAGCAGAGAAAGCATAGTCATGTGATAATGTTTTATCATTTTATATACTGTTGTACATACATATTGGTAATGTTGTCATTGACATTGAGTCATCTTCTAGTTAAAAATGAAAAACAAACTAACCGTCAGATTCTCCTTCAGTTGTTGATGTTGGATGACTAAAAAGACCTGGACGCTTACTTGACGTAGATGTAGTATTTCCCTGACTTGCCAGTGCTGTGGTTTTTTGTTTTATGGTAGCTGGAAACAAAATACAATAATATTTAGAATGCTGGAAAATAAATTGCAATCATATTTAGAATAACGGTACTTTCTGTAACGTTCCTAGATTTTCTTTTGACCATTCGCTTCATGATACTAACTAGTTTTCCATTTGCAAATTACTTTATCATCTAACGTTACGAAGAAACCAATGCCGGATCCATGCAGGATGGCTAAGTTACAGCTAGCTGGCTCCACCAAGGATGTCACATTTTCGATCCCGTTTGTTTTTCTGATTGTCAGTAGGACAACGGAAAAAAATTTGCCAACTAAAATACTCACTCGGATAGTGAGTTTCTACCAATAACTAGCATGCAAAGGTTAGCCATCTAGCTGTAGCCTAGCTACGCTGCATTGATCTGGCGTTGATTGCTTCGTAACATTAGCTGACCAAGTAATTTTCAAACAACAAGCCATCCGTATCAGCCCCGGGGGTCCGGATGAATTAGCTGACGTTATCCACTCATGACAGTATATTGCTACGTTACTTTGCATTTCGTCCGCTTTAACAAGAAAGCTAACCTGGCTAAACTTGGGTAACAAGACGGCGAAAACCACAATATCAAATTCACACACAATTATTTCACATGATTTGCTTTAATGTTATCTTACCTCTCCTACAGGAGGAAAGCCACATCGGTGTTGTTTTGGAGGTCCAAACTCTACTTTTCGCCCGATTTCGGTCCAATTCCCGTTTGGCCAGACAGGCCACAGTGGATATAATCCTCTTTTTGGGCTAACGTGTGGAGTCGCTTATTAGCGGATTCGATTTCTGAGCTATTGTTGCTATTGCTACTACGCTCTGCTAATAATAATGTAATAATGCTGCAGCCACCGAACATTTTAGGTCTATCACTGTATTCCAGAAAAAGTGAAGAAGTGAGTAATGTAGACACAGTGTAAGGGTTAATTGTGTTTGTCAGCTCATCTTAATGAGTGGAACCACACATTGCATGAACTAGCTTGTTTCAAGTGTCACAGTGTCATTTTCAGTTTGTTTCACATCAATTCACACCTGTATCCATGTGACTCTAATGACTGTGACCTTAAAGACTTTGAATGAAGGTATAAACAATGTTTAGAGAGTTTGACTTCATGGAACTCCCAGACAGTAGAACCAGACAAGCCTCTCGTATGAATGATAAAACAAATGCAAGTGTCAAGTCAAGTACCGTCATACCGTGGATTGTTCATTTCAACATGACACTCTATTGTTCTATTCCATTCTGTCTTGTTTACACATAGTATATGAATGTTTTATTCACACTCAGTCTAACTCCCATTTCTGTCCCTCATCTCTGATCCTCTACTCTACAACCTCCCCAACCACAATTCCTAGGCATTCGTCATCTCCTTCACTTCAGACTTCATACCCCGGATGGTCTACCAGTACATGTACAGCCCAGATGGCTCCATGCATGGATTTGTCAATCATACACTGTCCTATTTTAATGTCAGCCATTTCCAGGATGGCAAAGAAACCATGGATCCACTGCACCTTGGCTACACCGTTGAGATTTGCAGGTGGGAAATCAATCTCAGTTCACAGTTGTCAGTTTCATTATAAAACCATGTGGAAATTGAAGTTTGGCTATGTCTCTATGCTAAACAATTTAAATATCAAATGGTACAAATCCTCTTACAAAAGAATATCATATTTTCATATATAATAGAACAAATTATTTTCTTTTGGTGTTCAGTTTAATATGTTATTTTACATAACGCCATAACTGAAGATGGGACTAAATATGTGGACCAAAGTTCTGCAGCATGCTCTTTTGTAGCTCTTGATGAGAATTGTACAAGTCTCAACCGTTACCTTGACTGAACTCTTCCTGAGCAAACCTGTCCACTTCTCTCAGGTTTGATGGGTGCCTTGAGAGTTTCATCTCCTTCCATAGATGTCCAGGTGGATTAAGATCCACATGAAAGCCACATGAATTTCACATGTGCAAAGTCCACATATGGACACATGATCACATAAAAGAAAACACATGCAAATACACAAACACGCTGCAAATTCAGAAAACATCTTTCCCATGTTAAACATACATGAAGTCATATGCAACCTATGCAAGCAGTCATGGATGGGAAAAGAGGGGTATAGCAAATAAAGCGCATTTCAGCTTCACCCAGGACTCAAACTCACAGCTTTTGACACTAGAGCAAGACATGGACTTACTGAGTTATCTGTAAGTGGTATGAACAGAGAAGGCGCCATGCTGTGACTAAGGCATCCAGCAGGGTGCATGGTATGATATGATATCTGTCCATCCATCCAAGGCAAATTTCAAACCAATGTCAAATATTCTGTTTTTAAGATACAATTTTGAGAATTACATATATTTATCTACACAAGTATTTGTGACATGTTGCAACATGTGGCAACATGTTTTCCATATGTGCTCTACATGGTACCACATGTTGCAGCATGTGGTACCATGTAACACATATGATAAAATGTAGGAAACACATGTTTTCCAAATCTGGAAAACATGTGTTCACCTGTTGCTGTAGCAGGTGAGTCAAGATGTCAGAGTGACACTGTCTCACTTCCAGACTCTTTTAGCTGTATTCCTAGCTAGGTAGTCCTGCTCAGTGGTTCTCAAATGTTTTTGTCACAAAACACAGCTTCATGTTATTATAGAAAAACCTTCCAGAGGAAGCGAAATTTGAAATTGTCCTGATTTGATCATCCAGAGCACAGCCACATTATTCCAAATTATTTTGCTGTTAAATATGAAAACTGTGAGTAAAAACTTTACAGTCTGATGTTGGGAAAAACATCATTAAATACAATCTTTTGAATTAAGCGGTTGCAAGCAACTCTACCAACAAACATGACATTTGCTCTGCATTTGTGATAAGAAGTTATCAAGTTTGAACATAATTGGGCGCACAAGCACAAAAATGTTACACTGATGGCTAATCAGCTAACACACAGCCTTAGCTGTGCCTCTCCTCCCACCTGTCAGGGTTCACCCTAACCCTGACATGTTGATTGTCTAACAAATCACACAGTGACTCAGGGACAGGCTGATGTCAACAGGGAGAACAACATCAGCCAGTTTTTACATCACTTCTTGGATTATCACTAAATGACAAAACTGAAGAGCAAACTCGAAACATGTCTCTTTGTCTCTGAAGGTATAAAGACTACAGAGAACCTCCATGGTCAACCACTCCATATGAGATCTCCAAGGAGTTTTGGGCGGTGCTGGCTGTCCGACTGGCCTTTGTCATTGTTTTCCAGGTAATGTAAAACATGAAGAAAAGAAGCAAAACACACAGATTTATTAGAAATTGTATTGAATTATTGCAGACCTCACTGAACATTTAAATCTATAATAGCAACTCCGCCCTGGTCAGTGCAGAGACTGATCTGCCTACTTTCATGTGTATAATGATTGTGTGTGGCTCAGATCAGTTATGTTGCACTGCACCTCCTGACACCACATTCATTTCAGGGGTCTGTTTCATCATTTCAGTTGTGGATTAATGTTCAGTATCTACTCAGTTTATCAGCATGCAGTGAAGACTTTACACCTTTGGGAAAGGTTTCTCTTTTATGTCAGCCACAAACACTTCACCATAGTGATGTAGAAACTGGCTTAAATGTCTCTTTAATTCTTGTGCATTTGTTGCTATTTCTCTGTGCCTTCATTTCCCCATGGTTTTGCAAATTCACCTGTGCAGACTTTGTTCTCTACTTGTTAACATTATCTCTGCTAGTCGTGTCGTTCGCAAACGATTCATTGCAAAAGAACAACTCTTTTGGGTGAATGAACTGAAAGATGAACATTCATTTTGTTCGTAGGACAAATGAGGAACGGTTCATATTCAGTGAGTGTCACACAGGAAGATGGTGTTTATTTAGTCTAAAATTAGTTTTTTCCTAGTAAGAATACTATTGCAGATTCATAGAGTATCTGTGTGAATGGGTGCATGTGTGTTTGTGTGGAGAGAGGGAAACATCATGTGAGTGAAGCTCAAGTTGGCAAGCTCAACCACAAGATCAGACTTAGGGAGGTGAGAGATGAAGGAGTAGATGTTAAGAAGTACACAAAGCAGAGACACCCAATGAACTGTTCTTTGAACCACTGAAACTGCAGCTCGTTGACTCTACTCGCCATGAAGAAACTTACACAACAGCAAGCAACGGTAAACCCTTCACAGTGTTTCACAGCAAGCACAGGCCATAACAGTCTGTCTTTAACAACAGCAGCACGACAGTGCTGACGGTACACACTGTTACTCCAGTCTCTGATGAGACACAAGTCTCTTACTTTTAGCTGCATGTGTGTAGATCTTCAGCGTGGTACTTGGTACTTGGCTGAACCGTGAACAGGCCATTTGTCAGGTGGTCACTGCATCGCTGCTCCTGCCAGCTCTTTCTTTCTACATAGTGTTTGCCTTGGATAATGGCCATTAGCAGGTTACTCCAATGTTGGACTTCTTGTCATTATAAATTCATTTCTGATTTATTTTTTGACAGAAAACATCACTAAAATGTCAGTCTTCACATGCTGCTGCTAAAATTGTTTAAAAAATATATTTATATTTATTCATGTCTGTATCATATTCAGATTCAGCCTAGACAGTTTGTGTATTTACCAAAGCAATATTTATCACGTGGCTTAGTTTTTTCCAGTCTTCTTGATTTAATTTGCATCTACATTTTCTTCCATAAATTTTTGTTATTTGATGTAACTTCACATTTTACACAGAACATCACATATATTCCTTCAGGGTTGAAAGAATCTACATTGACTAAGTTTTATAATTAATTAAAGAAGACAAAGAAAAGAAAACATGACTGTCTTCCATTTATCTCTACCAGAATGTTGTGATGCTGATGAGCGACATTGTGGACTGGCTAATTCCAGACATCCCTAAGGACATAAGCCTTCAGATCCACAAGGAGAAGATTCTATTGGTTGACCTCTTCATGAAAGAAGAGCAAGGCAAGGTGTATATCCTGGAGAGCAGGGCCTCTGCAGGGGGCAAGGAGAACTGCAGCAGGAGCAACAACAACAGCACAATGGCTCAGCCTCGCTCTGTACTGCACACCAATAGCACCAAAAACCTCTAATGACAGTGACTCACAGTGATTCTTAGCTCAGTCAAAACTGCTTGCAGTCTGCCTCTCAGGCCGCACTAAACTCTGTTTTTGTTCGTTCAGAACATTCCAACAACCAAGAGAGCAGCTGGCTACATAAAGAGACAGCGTGTGGGGTTCCATGTGTGCAAAAACATGTAACAATATGTCCCCATACACACTGTCTATATCCACTCAATCCATGTCTAATCAACTTTAAACTGAGACTTCAGTTGTGACAAAACAATTTTATATCAAATTGTTTGTGTCAATTCCTCATCTGACTTTTGTCCGTCAATTCAACTTCAAACTGTAATGATGTTGTAAATTCAGTCATGT
>NW_019525551.1:850620-861638 GCF_002814215.2 Seriola lalandi dorsalis | reverse complement strand
TCACGTGGCTTAGTTTTTTCCAGTCTTCTTGATTTAATTTGCATCTACATTTTCTTCCATAAATTTTTGTTATTTGATGTAACTTCACATTTTACACAGAACATCACATATATTCCTTCAGGGTTGAAAGAATCTACATTGACTAAGTTTTATAATTAATTAAAGAAGACAAAGAAAAGAAAACATGACTGTCTTCCATTTATCTCTACCAGAATGTTGTGATGCTGATGAGCGACATTGTGGACTGGCTAATTCCAGACATCCCTAAGGACATAAGCCTTCAGATCCACAAGGAGAAGATTCTATTGGTTGACCTCTTCATGAAAGAAGAGCAAGGCAAGGTGTATATCCTGGAGAGCAGGGCCTCTGCAGGGGGCAAGGAGAACTGCAGCAGGAGCAACAACAACAGCACAATGGCTCAGCCTCGCTCTGTACTGCACACCAATAGCACCAAAAACCTCTAATGACAGTGACTCACAGTGATTCTTAGCTCAGTCAAAACTGCTTGCAGTCTGCCTCTCAGGCCGCACTAAACTCTGTTTTTGTTCGTTCAGAACATTCCAACAACCAAGAGAGCAGCTGGCTACATAAAGAGACAGCGTGTGGGGTTCCATGTGTGCAAAAACATGTAACAATATGTCCCCATACACACTGTCTATATCCACTCAATCCATGTCTAATCAACTTTAAACTGAGACTTCAGTTGTGACAAAACAATTTTATATCAAATTGTTTGTGTCAATTCCTCATCTGACTTTTGTCCGTCAATTCAACTTCAAACTGTAATGATGTTGTAAATTCAGTCATGTAGACTCTTTATGCCTCATTCCCTCACAGTTCTCTCTTGCTCTCTCAGTCTCTCCGCACTTCTTGTAATCAGCTGACTGGAGGTTTTCAGTAACAAATCGGATTTCACACGATTTCAACCATCTCATTGTCACTGTCAAACTTTAAAATCAGGGGCTGGGACTTAGACTGATCTGTAGTGACTCATTTTAGGGTCATTTTAAGACAAATATATTAGACTCAGGCTACCTGAGGCCTAAGACCAACGTTACCATGGTAACAATCAATGACACCTGTGCTGAGCAGTAGCTAACAATAAAAAACAGGAAAACATAGCCCATAATTTGAGTAATGAGAAGAGAAATAATGTTTTGAACCTGTAAATCCTTCCAAAAGACAAACATTTTTTGGAGCTCAGCAGTTGGATGTGGTTCCTCGGCTTTAAGTCTAAATTTACCAAGAATTCATTGTACCAGTCTGTCTTGCAACAGTCAAGAACTAAACTGCTTTGTATAACAGATGAATTCATACATCTATCTGAAATCTGACTACTAGCCAACTTCTTCGATTGAACTTTTTGAGGATGTTGTGTATGTCGTCCTGATTGGTAGTTTAAACAACACAGCACAACACAACAACATAATCAGATGACATATCAGGAGACATGTAAAACAACACAGTCTGACAACAGGGAGCGCAACAAGATGACAAATGTACAGTTTGAAGTTGAATGTTGAATGTTCAGTTGACATGCACATGTGGATATATTTTTGACACAAATGGAACCCCATATGAAATATGTTGTGATTATATAGTGAAATATGTATGTAGACTTTTGTAAATGTATACAACAATTTTTAAATGTGCACTCAAATTTGTGAATCTGTACAGGAATCTTTAATGTGTATTCAGCTTTGTCTAATGAGATTTGAGAATGTGTACATACATCTTTAGATGCACACACACAGATTTTGAGAAAACTGCTCAGATTTGTTAAGGGTACACAAATCTGTAAATGTTTCATTACATTACATTACACACCTGTCTAAGATGTACTCAAGAAAGCAGTTAAGTACTGTGGCCAAAGCTCAACATACTGCAGCTAAAGAAAACAAATGCAATCAGACAAAACACTAACAAATTCAGAAAACATCTTCTTCAGTTTGAAAACACATGAGCTGCAAATGTGTTTCCAGGGGACACTAAAAAGTGATTAACCCAGTAAGGAGGCACTTGTTGTTCAATGCTTTTAACATCAAAAGTCACAATTAGGCAATAGACAAGTTCCAGCCAGGTTCATCAATTTTTTCCTTTTAGAGAGAGAAAAGATGATATGCAGCAAAGGGCCACAGGGAAAGGGACACTGTGGTTAGGATTACATCCACCATGGTGCGCACTCTACCAGGTGACCCCCACCCCCACCCACCTCCAACTATCTCAATGACTCACCTCTTCTATTGAACCGTGATGTTTAGCCCCCTTAACAGAAGGGGGCTTATCTACATTTTGTGTATGAAACAGTAGAGCCTGCAGTAAACAAACATCATCATTATTATTATTATTGTTATTATTATTAATTTTTTTATGTTTTTTAATTATATGTAATTAAAAGGCTATACAGGTTGTTATGTTAGTGACAGCTATGCAAGAACATTTATCTTTAACTATCATTTTAGTAAGCAACCTGCACCAGGCTAGCCCTGTTTTAGTGCATGTTGTGGCAGTATGTCTTTATTGTCAGTGGACACATCAGCCCCATTTTGTAACAGCACTCTATATTTTATAATGTGATTCAGTGTGCCCTATGCAACTTCTGGAGGGAAAGAAAAAAAAAAAGTATGAATAAGAATGAGTAAGAATGTGACCTGTCAGAAGTTTTAATTCCCCATGTCCCACAAAACCAAAATACCAACTACGTCACAGCTAGAGAAACCTTCTGACATTAGCTTGGAAAAACATATGAAAGGTCACCAAACCTGATTTGGCAGTTTATAACAACCATGTATTTGACATTGTGCCATCCCAAGGAGAACCTCACAAGGTTATTTGGCCTAGAGATGGACTGCAACACTGTCTGATTGCTCCCCAATACATTTCTATGAAAAGGAAAATACTTGTTTTATTCTACAGAAGTGTTTCAAACTATTTTGAATTTTAATGTGTCTGTAATGTTGCCTGAAATACATCATCTTGTATTGTGAGCAAAGCAATAATGGTGTCTCCTGCTTGATAAAATATTGAAATGAGTTGTTGTTGACTCTAAATAAATATAATATTTGTATAACAACTTTACTCAGGATAGTATGATTCCCTGCTTCAGTTATGCATGCAAGAGCATGACAAAGCATACTCCATTTTCTTCCAGTGTATCTTGATGGCAGAGATTTGCTGCCTAACATTTGCTTGTCTCGTTTCTCTGATAACTCAAGATCCAGCTGTCCATTGACTAAAATCCTTCATCTGGTTACAGTTTTTTGCAATTGCTTACACACTTATTCCAGAATTTGGCTCATTGTGTCAAAACTCAACACACAAGCCAAATAAGACAAAACACTTGGAGCTGAACATCTCACTTCTATATCAAAATGAAACACTGCAACAAAAACCTGACAATCCTTTTTCAGAGGGGCATTTCTTTAACAAAACCATACACACATGCACCATGTTACATGTTATTCCAGAGCACTGACTGTCAAATTACCACACCTATGAGCTAATTGGTTAAACACAGCCATCAGGTGCGCAAACACATGATTGCTTACAGTTTTTCTCAATTGCTAAAACACTAAAGCCTATTGTCTGAACCAAATGCTCAGTTGCCTGAACCCACTGATTGAATCAGTGACTCCTTTGGCAAAACCATAAGCACTTTTCACCTGTTTAGACACAACTTGCCAACACATTTTCATTGTGATGCACCTGTGTTGCATAATGGTGAGCACAGGTGGCAAAAGTCAAACACAATTAAAACACAGGTGTCACCAGTTGAACACAACAACTCAAAATTGATCACACTTGTGGCTAATGATGTGAGGGAACAAGCCAGTTCAGAGAGCACTGGTTTGTGAGGCACTGCAATGGAGAGGAGTTGGTGTGAGAGGTGGTCGAGGTGGTCAAGGTGGTCGAAGAGGTGGAGGTGGTCGAAGAGGTGGAGGTGGTCGAGGTGGTCAGCGAAGACAAAGAACAGTAATAACTGATGAAATCAGAGCTACTTTGATTGACCATGGTATGAGCATGAGGGAGGCCGGACAAAGGGTACAACCAAACATCAACAGATTCACTGTGTCCACCATAATCCGAAGATTTAGAGAAGAGAACAGGTAATTACCTTTTTTGACATTATAGTATGTAAATGTTGACAGCAATTACTGTATGACTATACTATATACTGTACCACAGTATACTGTAAATAAATATATGTTTCAGTACATCACTGTGCCGATGTACTGTAGTATTGTAATGGAGGGTTAGTCTAACTGTTTGTAGGCCTTGTATTCCATGTATATTTTTGTAACTGCATGTTCTCTTTTTGTAGAATTGAAAGACTGCCACATGGGAGTGTTCTCCCCACACCAAGAGACCCGATATGGTCTGTGAGAACAACGCCATTAAACTGCATGAAATTCAGCAGAAGATCATTGAGGACCATGTAAATTTTGAGGGTATCAACAGTGTCAGCCTCTCTACTGTTGATCGTGTCCTCAAGCGCAACAGACTACGCATGAAGCAGCTATAGAGAGTGCCCTTTGAACGCAACTCAGACAGAGTCAAAGAGCAAAGATTCCAGTACGTACAGGTTGGTATATATCCAGACCAGTAGCGGCGCCAGGATTTTGTGAATGGGTGGGCCTACAGAAAAATGGATGGGCCAATAAAAAAAAGAAAAACACAGCACCGCGCTGCAACCTGCAACAGCATCCGTGACTCTGCACCTGAGTGGCTCCTGTGTCGCTGCCCTCAGCTCAGTGCTGAACTGGACAAAGACCTATAACTCAGCAGATTTCATTTCTCTCTCTTATTGACTACACAAAACATATCCAAACAGAAATATATCTTTGGAGGTTTTGTCTCTCTCCATTTATTTAACCAACCAAGCTACAATGGAGGAAGGAACTTTTAGTGTTATGTTGCGAAACAGGGTGTTATGTCGCGAAACAAGGTCAAAGAACAAAAGAAATCACAGGTAAATCAAGAATCAAAAGCACGTTCCTTCACAGCAAGGAGTACAACACACAGCTCTCACGCTAACACACACTAGCTCACTGGTACTGACTGGGCGCCCTCTCTCCACTCTTATACCTCCCGCTAATTGTTGAGTGGAAACAGCTGTGTGGGTGATGAACAATTGAGCAATTTGGGGGTGTTAAGGGCTAGAGCCATAAATCTTGATGATTTTGTGGAAGGGTTTGCCAAAAGACACAGCAACAGGTGAATAAAGCAGGCATATGAATGAGTTGTACAATAGAATTCCTGAAATTCAGTTATGGCTTTTGGTTTGCCACCCCAAAATTTTCACTGGCCCCATCTGGCCATGAACGTTTTCTGGAGGCACCACTACCCATTCTGTCTCCATAATGCTCCACTTATTTCAACTTCATCAGAATCTTAATTTTCACTCTGCTGCATCATTATCTTCTCACTCTGGACTGAAACAGAAAGGCAAGTGGCATATACCTTTTTCTCTGCTAACCAGGTGAATTCAGAAATTACAATTCTCTTCTATATCCAACCGTGATTCTGATTTATATTGGTCTATTCACCTGTTTGTGTAGTTAGTGTTTGTTGTGCTGTTGTGTCAGTGTTTGTTAGTAGCGTGCAGTAATAAATGTTTTAGTATAAAGTTGTTGCTTGTGTTTCTTGTAACTTTCTGGCACTTAGCATATCCAATCTTTGTTGTTTGCTCTAATTCCCTCTTCAAGTCACTTTGTTCACTACAGACACTCTGGACCCAGAGAAATAGTTATTAGGTTTATTATGATGACTCTGAAATATTGTGCTAAATAATTTAGCTAATATTTCCCTACACTATAGTTCAACATAATTATTGCCTTTGTCAGCTAGAACACTCTACCTCCACCAGTTTTATAAGAAAAACTTTCAGGGAACATTCCCCAGTGGTTCTATGAAGGTTTCACAAAAATAACTTTTAGGAAACATTCCCTGAGGGTTACCTGCTAGGCACATTTTCCCCTTTGTCTTCCTAAGCTTGCCTGAAAACTGTTTATTTTCAAGTATTTACACCTTCCTTTAAAGTTGCTCAAGTCTTCAAATAATCCAGCACACCATGTGCACTGCAACCTTTTGTTGTTGCTGAAAAATACATGAAACTTTAGTTTTCATACACCAGGGGGTGATGTGGATTTATGTTTTGAAGAGACGATAAATTGAGAAAATCATTCCTGAGTGGGATCTTACAGTCAACAAAGGAACTACGGCGGAACTACCATAATGCAGACTTTTCTTCTCACATCTCATCTTATTATTATTGTTTTTCTTTTGTTTTTGTTTGTTTGTTTATTTGTTTTTTCCCATTATAGTCATTATTATTATGTATAGTTTACCAAGTGTTTATCATTTATCTCAGCTAAATCACACTTTGTCAGTGTATAATGTTATTATTGTTGTTGTTGTTCTGTTGTTGTTATAAAAAATAAAAAAAGAATCCTGTGGATTTCGAAATCCCCACTATGTCAAATGTCAATGTGCTATTGTTTTGCTGCAGCCATTAACGCCAAATCCCCACTATAGCTGATTGGTTGATATCAGTATCAAAAATGTACGTTGACGTGTTTCATTGATCCCGGCTATACTGCCATACAATAAAGCAAGATCGAAGGTCGGAGCAAATGGCTGTCGCTTTCGGAAAGCGGTCAAAGTTCCGGCTACTCTCGCATCAGGCAGCCACTGGCTGATTGGTTAGAGAGACGTCATTCACGATTAACTCAAACGCCATTGGCTGTTGCTGCATGTGCAGTTTCCAGGGGTTTCTTCCAAACAGCAGAGAGACAACAGGGACAAACAGACGTATTCAGCTATTGTCACAGATATATAATGTTTTTGCCCACGGAGCCGAGGCTGCGCACTCTTTGGATTTAACTTCACACGTCACGTGGGCGAGGTAAACATCCTTTCTCTGTTTGTCTTTGTCGTGTGGTCGTTTGGCCTCGTCTCAAAATGTGTATTTATGTTAGCTTGCGACTACTATTTAAATATGTATACTGTTGTACAGTTAATGGACTATGCAGAACATCACAGACACTGTACGCGATGCTTCATCAGTAGGTGCAGTGTGTGTAAGGTGTGTGTGAGGTTCACAAGCTGCACGGATAAGTCAGGTGAGCTCGTTCAGTGTGGCTGTGACGGTGAAGTTGGTGCATAGCAGAACTAGCTCAACTTGTTTGTTGACAATACGGACATATCTCTGTAATACACGGTCCGTGAGGCTCATTTATGGACAGTCAGCTAAAACACTCAGTTTCTCGCAGACAAGGACCAGCGCCCGGTGCTGCTGGGCGACAGCAGTTAGAGAAGTTATTCAGTTGTTAGCGTGAGAGCTAACTGCTGCTAGCTCCTTTCTGTGGGTTGTCTACAGTCTGGACCGACCTGTCTCCCCGGTGTAAGCTGTTGTATGGTCTGCTGTCAGTCATAGCAGCTTTCCTTTGTTTTTCACTCGTCTTCTTTTTAGTCGTATTTTCGTGTCTTTGTAATGTTCTTCTTTCATTATGCAACAGTGTGGGTTCATTATTCATAGGACTTTTTTATTATACTATCGGGGTTAGAAGCTCTCTGTGTGTATACCGATTTATTATTATTATTATTAATAATAATAATAATAATAATAATAATAATAATAATAATATTTGGCGTCACGCAGCAAAGGGTGGGGGGTTGAGTAAATAAATAATTTATATAGATTTTTATTTAATCAGTTATATCACGTCAGTTTATATGAACATTTCTTATGACATAAACATTACATGAACATAATAGTAACAAGTGTGTCTATGTATTTGTGTCTGCCAATATGTGTGTGTTGTTGCCTATGTGTGTATAAGTTAGGAGTATGCATGTGTGGTTTTCTTCCTCTTTCTTGTTGTAATTACATGTGGCTGACTGGGCAGTTGTCAGTGCCTCTCTAAAGGAGTGTATCTGTAACCAGGGCTGCTGTGGTGGATCCTGCTGTTGTTCAAGCTCATTCTATTTTCAGACAGTCTTTTTCACCACGCTTCAACTTCTCTCTGAGTAGACATTGCTGTGTGTATTCTTTCCACAAATGTCTGCCTGTGCAGAGAGCAGCTGTGCACACCACTTGAGTCTCATACACCATCTGACAAACATACAAATTTATGGATCTATGTATTATTATTATTTATAATGGATTTACATAATTGGTCGTAACAGGAAATGCCTTTGAGCAATCTTGACTGAACTCTCTCCTGAACATACAAACCAAGTTTAATTTACATCCTATGATGTCAAGCCTCGCGTACATCCTCCAGTGACGAAATTTACAGATTTACAGATTACATGGTCGTTTACATTCTTTATGGTAATCATATGTATTCTTACTTGTGAATGAGTCACTCCATATTGGGATATCACAACGACAATTACCGCTACACTATGTCCACTCCGCTCTCTCTCTTGACCGACTACTCTCTTTCTCATCCACTCCAGCAGTGCATGTTGGGTGGCTTTGGAGGGATACCTGAAGGGAGGGGTGGGAGTTTTTTAATTGAATACTTTCAAAATCTAGCTAACTCTGGCTACCCACTCCATTTTTAAGAGAAACAATTTTCATCAAGCTAAACTTAATATCAGTCATCTAAAATGAACGAGCACAATGTTTGTTGTAAAACAACAAAAAACAATTGAAAGCAAGCATTGAAAGAGAATAGGCATATTATAGATTCCTCAATGAATGTAAAGTAGAAGACTCTCTTATGGTTTTGAGTACCAAGACCAAAGTAAGAACTTTTAACTGCAATTGGACTGTATATTGATCAATAGCAGAACAACTTTATATACTCAAGTTATACTAAATATTCAATTCAATTTTCAATTACACTGTTGATTGTTTCATGAAAAATAAAAACTGAACCATTCTTCAAAACGTTGAGTTCTCTCCATAGACCCTAAGAGCAGGGTCACTGTGCGTGCTGCACGGTGCTCTAAGGTGTGTGCGAGTACTACCCCACCCCTCGCAGTAGGTTATTTTGTGGAACTTCTGCGCAGGGCACAGCGAAAATACATCATAGACGAATGTCCTAATCAGAAATGGAGTTGGCGAATGTACAAGAGGAACTTTTATGTTGTAACAACAAATACGAAATCTATTTTTCTAATTTCTTCAGTACTGAGAGCAGAACTGAAATCTGTTGTGAAACAGAATGCGGCACAATAATCGTTTTCTATCAATTATCTTGATTGTATAATTGTTGGAGTTCAAAATTGTAATCAAAAATGAAATTCAATTAATTGCCCAGCCCTACCCTGTTAGATTCACCTGATGTCTGCCTGCACTGCAGCTTCTCCTCTGAATGGATGTTTTCAATGCTTCTTCATTTGCTTGACACAAGTCAGTAAATGTATCGAAACTTGCCACCATAGGATTTACATAACCTTTGAATGTTGACTGGCTGAAGGGTGGGTCTAGACCCCTGAAAGTCCATGACCATCTCTTTGGTCTTGAAGGTGTTCAGAAGGAGGCGGTTCTTGTCGCTCCATTCGCTGAAGGCCATCGTCAGATCCCTGTACTCCTCTCCCTGCACATTCCTGATATGCGCCACAATAGCTGTGTCATCTGAATATTTCTGGATGTGGCAGGATTTGTAGTTGTATTACAAGTTGGTTGTATACAGGGTGGACAAGAAAGGATCTAGAACAGTCCCCTGTGGAGCCCCAGTGCTCCTCATCACTGTCCCTGAGACACAGTTACCCAGCCTGGCTCATCCAAGTAAGAATGGGCCCGGTGGGGCATGTAAAGGATGGCATCATCCACTTCACTTTGTAGGCAAACTGTAGAGGGTCTAGTGCATGTTCAACCTGTGGCTCAGAAGGTGGAGAAGCAGCCGCTCCAGGGTCTTCATGATATGTAATGTGAGGGCCACCAGTCTGTAATCATTTATCTCAGCCAGTCATCCTACTTTAGGTTACCGGAACAAGATGTGTTTTCCACAGGACCGGGACCCTCCCTGTTTTTATGTTTAAGTTGATGATCCTCTAGAGATGCCAGCTGGGCTGCATAGTGTATTAACAGCTTCGGGGACACACCATCCGGGCCTGTTGCTTTTTCAGGACATAGCCTCTTGAGCTCTTGAGCTCCGCCCTCACCTCCTCTGCCGTAAAGGACATGAGACTTGACCCCAGTGTGGAGGGAGTTGCAGCTGCAGTGTCAGGTTGTGAAGGAGATGCCGTAGGAGAAGCTGCAGTGGGGGAGAGAACAGGCGAAACTGTGTCAAACCTGTTGTAGAACAGATTGAACTCATTGGCCTTGTCCACATCACCTGATGTTAACTTGCTTTATTAGTGCCACAGGTGCTCAGCTCCGAGGCACTCCTCTCAGCTTTCTCCTTCGGGTTTATTATTCTTCCGCCAAATCTCGGTGCGTAACTCGTCCCGCAGCTTTGAAAAAACCCCGGTAATATATACGTCAAAACGTGCGTCTTGATCCCGAAAGAGGTGCTATGACTTTTGGTGTTAAAATTCCAATTTTTCCCAAAGTTATTCCCAAAAAACTGGGAATAAATAATGCATTAGGAATGGATTGGAATTTTCTTTAGAAACCCACCTTTTTTCGACAAAATTGCACCTTTTTTCGGAGTCACCCAGCTCTCTCATACCTGCACGTAGAAATGTGATTCAAACTATAAAACGGAGGAAAACTTCTGCTCTCTCAAAAAGACAGGAACTGTTTTTACATAACACGTAAACTTTTCAAACTGTGAGCACTCAAAGGAGGAGTGCAAATCACTTTTTCTTCAAAGTTAGAGTGACAGCGTCAGTTGGCTAGAGTGCAGTAAAAAATAACCTTAATTTTTATTTTTAACTCGAGCTTACGGCCAAACCGTAAAAAGGAGACAAATAATTCTTTCTGAAAATGTAGACATAGTTGTTGGGATTCATAAAATGTAACTTTGACAGGCAGGGTCTGCACAAAATTTAAACGGGGGTGCCGAGTCCGGCAGCAATACCTGTCTCACTCTCATTGACACCTAATGTAATCGTCTTTT
>NW_019525551.1:843849-850392 GCF_002814215.2 Seriola lalandi dorsalis | reverse complement strand
CCTGTGTGCGTGCCTGCGTGCGCCTAGCAACCAGATAACCAACTCTCCAAGCTCCGCTAGCTTTACATTAGCCACATGTTAGGTCTTAAATTACATTTAGTTAGGTCTTAAATATGTAAGTCCATTTACTGCTTCCTTCGTTGCTTTTTTTTTTGTTTTGTTAAAAGAGTGAATGAAGTTGTGACGGTCTCCGCTGAGACAGATGAGAGGAGGAATTTAGCACAGAAAAAACATAATAGTGGTAATCTAAATAGCGGTTCATGGGATTTATTAACCCTCAGGGGTCCCTCTGTTCTTTTTTGGACATTTTCTTCACTTTTCTTTTTTGATTTGCTGATCATTTTGGCTGTGTTACAGCTGAAGGTATGGATTTCTGAAAGAAAGTGTCTTTTTTTGACATATTTTTAAAATCTAATGTCAGTTACTGTTACAGGTCTATTATACACTGGTAACACATTTTGTACCCTCTGGGGTTCCTCGCGTCCAAAAAAGGACACACAAAGAAAATGCTATAAAATCATCATATATCAATATTTTTTTCAGCTTTTTTGCATACGTCTCTTAAACCACTTCAGTTCTGCTCAAACCTATTAAATGTTTATTAGTTTTTGGGATTTTAACCCTTTAAATGCCAGTTTGAAGACATGTCGCCTCTTGTTTTATTAAAAAAAACAACACAGAATATGAGATATTTCCCACATAATACATGATGGAGGGATGTGACATTGTTTTATATCAGAGTCTTTTATATCAAGACATTTCTCAAAACCAGAGTATGATCAGGGTGACTTTTGAACACTGGAAATAAATCATGTACTCATCCCGGCAGTAGCCCCCGTGGCACTCAAAATTTCCCTGGAATTTTCTAGTTCATCATAAAATTGACTTATTGTTGACAGCCTGCACCCTCTGGTGAGTGAGAGAGAGAAAGAGAGAGACAGGATGCAGAATTCATGATAAAATTAATGATAGACTTAATCACAGCCTATTGCACGCAATGTTTCTGTAAGTTATTTTGAACTTTGTCGGAATGCTGATTAATCACTCCCTGACCCGACCTCCCCGATCCTGAATACAAGATATTTTCAAGTAAGCTTATCTGAATGCAGGGGTCGACACACATTAGGCCAGGAACACATTGGATGCGTGGTATGAGCCTTGCAGATGCAGAACATGTTGATTTTCATTTCGGGGCCCATGTTAACGGATTAAAGCGGACACACTGGCATCTCTTGTGTCGCAGCTGTGTTGTGTGATTTAGAGGTTCATTGTGAGTTTCCCAGCAGAAATACACGGACAAGACCTGTTGATGTCATAGTGACATAATATCAGCAACTTTACATAAAACTGACACCTTCCACTATAGTTCCTATGTTTAGGCTGAATCTGAATATGACACAGACATGAAAAAATAGGAATATATTTTTTAACCATTTTAGCAACTTACTGTGGAGACAGGCATTTTAGTGACCTTTTCTGTCAAAAATAAATCAGAAGTTAATTAAAAGGAATCCAACATTCCAGTAACCAGTAAACTTTTTGTAGAGAGATAGAGTGGCAGCAAAGCAGCACAGACACAGCCAGTGTCAAGACGCGTGCTTCTTGGCAGCCGCTCAGCGTCATCAGCCGCCACACAGACAGGGAGGGTGCAGGTGGGAAGGGACCGAATGAGCCATTCGTACCAGCTTGGATTGGAGAGACTAAGAGGCATTCAAATGAATTATGACTATGTTTACATTTAGGGTTAATTAATAAGTGAAAAATTGCTGTGACCCCTCCTTCTCAGCCTTTGGTTTGAGGAAATTGAAAATTAATATGAGTGGGGGGGGGTGATTCATTCAGGCTAACATATTCTTCCAGCTTCAACGAGCCAGGATTCAGATAGACAGAGTGGAGCAGTGTCATGATCACTTATAACATCATTGACCAATAGGGATTTAGACGAGAGTGATCTGATATTTAATAATCCACATTTAATTGTCTTGTTTTTTTTATATTGTATGACTCCTCTTCTGTTTATTTTTTTTTTAATACATTTCACTGTTGATTTGGGGTTAATGGCAGGCAAGTGCTCTAAGAGAAGTGCAGAGAACTGTGTAGGACTCTGACTCCTGGCCTCAACTTTGGGTTGTCATGGCTTTGGCTTTCTAATAAACTCAGTCAGATTACTGGTGATTAGAGCATCTCCAAGCAGTGTGGGATGTATGCCATCTAATCAGACCAGGTCTTCCCCAGAAAGTCTGCCAATTGTCTACAAAGCCCACAACATTTGCTGGACACCACCTCAACAACCAGCGATGGAACAATGATGTGGCTGTACATGTCATTGCTGGTCAGATTTAGCAGGGGCCCAGAGAAAACTGCGGAGTCCGACATTACATAATTACACACCGATGCCACGTTAATTTTTGTGACCTCTGATGGGTGTAATCGGGTGTTGTTACTGCTGATGTGAATAACAATCTCACTGTATTTATGCTCAACCTTAGCCAGCACTTTTTGATATGATTCTGCGTTGCCTGCTCTGGTCCCAGGGATGCATTTAACTATGGTCACCAATGTCGCTAACTTCACATTCCTCAATATAGAGCTGCCAATGACCAGAGTTTTTTACTCAATGGGTGTGTCGCTGATTGGGGAAAATCTGTTAGAAACATGAACAGGTTGGTGGTGAACCCTGGGATTTGGCTTATTACTATGCTGCTTTTTTTTCTAACATTTACCCAGCTGCCCTGGTTTCCCGGCTGCTGGGGGGAGAGTAGGAGCTACAGGGGGAGCTACACTGGGTTGGTCCACACCAGCTACAAGGGGCTGGCAAACTACAGTAGCTAATGATGTGGTTGGTGTGGAACTGGGCTTCCAGTTAACTAAACCTCACCTCCATGTCTGCAAATAAACTACATTTATTACACATACCATTACCATTAAAGGAGGCAGAGGAGTAACTAAATATTAAGCATACTGAGAAAGAGAGAGCAGGAGAAGGAGAGAGTGAAGCCATTGCTTGCTGCGAAGCTTAAGTAACTAGAAGATTTAATAGCATGTAAACAGCTATGATTTAGTGAGCAAGTTGCTAAGCGAAGGACAGAGCTGAGTGATCAAACAAAACTAGTAAATGTTTAAATGTACAACAGGCAATAAGCTGCTGTAGTGAAAAAAAAACAGCTAAGACAGCTGATTTGGACAGAGCAACAATACACGCTAACACCAACAAGAGCAACCGGCACAAAACTCAGTTACGACTGGCGTGAGGTATAACACAGTATACTGTTGTTTACACAGACTTAATTACACTCACAATCCTACGTGAGTCGAAGCTTCTTCTGCTTCATCACTGTGGCGTTCATTGATGCCAAAAGAGAGAGAGAGAGAAAGAGGAACACAAACTACAGGAGAGAGAGAGTTAATTGGCTCTATTTTAACCATCCAAAGTGCATGGTCTGAAGCGTGTGGTGCAAGTGCTTTTAGGGTTAGTTCATGTCACTTCTTTTATTGTAATGGTGGAAAAAACAGTCTCTGCTCCAGGCGTGTGGTTCAAAAGGGTTTACTTAATCTCTCAATTATTCATGGGAGGGTTTTGGGTTTAACAACCAATAAACCAATCACAGAACCGTCTCCTATTCCCTTTAAGAGCCAGGTGCGCTTGTACCTTTGTGTATTGCTATTGTAACGGTGCAGAATTTCACAGTTAGATTCTGTTTGCTGTTAGTTGATTATATATTGTGACCTACCAGTCCTGGCACAGGCACGAAGCAGCTCTGTGCACACTGAGGTGCAAAGAAGGGCTGAGCGAATCAACAGCTCTACAGTGAAGTAACGTTGGTGAAACTAGCAAACACACTTGCGTTATTCTTTGCGCTGGGTGTGAGATAGGGCCCAATGACATGAAGTAGAGTGATATAAATATGGAGAGAGAGGTGTACACACACACACACACATTACTCTTGTACTAAATACACAGCACACAAAACTGTGTGAATGGAAAGTTGAATGTGAATGGATTAATGTCCATGTAATGCTGGGACTCAGATTTTCCTGTATATTTTTTGTACTTTATTGCCCATATGGATGTGAAGATAGTCTTAAATTGCATTCATATGGTCTTAAAATAATTGTCCTAAAATAATGGCCTTGGCAATAATTCCAATACTTCTGTTTCAAAATAAGACCCCTATTAATGTAAACGGACAGTCGAAATGAAACGCCATGGTACATGTAATCCACTTGCTCATTCCAACCATGCAGGGTGTCATATGAAACTAGAGCAGCTACTCTTTCCATTGATAGCAAGCATAATGTAGCCTGAGCTAACTGGCTCATGTCATTTTACAGTCCATATGTCAAATTTTGGATTTATGACTAAATATTCCTGCAAATCCCAAAGCAGTTCTAATCAAAAGTAACGAATACTATTTTCTTACCACTTCGTGATCTATATGATTTTCCAGTCAAGTTGGCCAAGATGGAGGCAAGGATAGCAGAGACTGAGCAATTGAAGATGCTGAATGAAATCAGTGGCATCCCAGTGCATGGGACCATTGTTATCATGGTGTTATCCACTGTCTAATTTGAATTAAATTAAATTCTTTTAATTTATTCTTTTCCTTTGGTTTATCACAATTTGCTCAGCTATAGTAGCAGTTGCAATGTTAGACACATGGAATAAATTCTCTGGGGTCTTACCTATCCATAGTGACCAAGCTCTTGCAAATGGACCTGCTAGTTGTGGAGCTATTCTTGATCTATTTTGGGTATTTCTGTCCCTAGCATCCTTAGGGCTTAACAGGTTAAAATAATGGTCCTAATGTAATTGTCCTAAAATAATGGTCTTTAAATAAGGGTCCTCAAAAATGTTCTAAAAAAGTTTTAAATGTAACTTGTTGAAACCTGCAGAAACTCCTCGTAGCAGTCAACTCAGCATGTTGGGGTTCTCACTAGCACATGTTCAGTAATTGTTTATTACTTAAGACACTCTGGAGTTAGTTTTTTCATGTTTTGAAGACAAATTGAATATGGCAGTTATAGGTCTGAAAATAATAATAATAATACATTTTTAATAATACATTTTATTTAAAGGGGCCTTTCTTGGCACTCAAGGACACCGTACACAGTAATATGTGCAAAATTGTAGTAATTGGAAGAAAGTTTAAAGTTTAAGACTTTCCCAGACATGGGTCTTTTGTCAGTTAACTGTCTGTGCACACTTGCTCCTTACTCAGTCACACTCACTCTCACACACACACACACACACACACACACACACACACACACACACACACAGTAGCACAGCTCACCAGTAGAATATCAACAGAGCAGATGAATAGACTGGGGCCGGGTAGTCAGTAGGCTTGAGCTTGTTTACCCCCAGGTAGCATAGCTGCACCACTGGACTTGTTTCCCAGGGTCACAATGTGTGTGTGTGGAGGAGAGGTACTGTAACAGCTAGGCTGCAAAAATCATAATGAGAGCGTTGAAAGGATAATTTATATTAAAACTCTTTGACCTGTGTTCAAATAGTGAGAAGAAGATGAAAGTAGGGTTAAAGTTTCCCTGATGCATCATCAGTGTAGAAAAACATTTGTTGTTTATTAATGTTTCTTGTTTCATCACTTTATTCCATGATGTGAATATGTTGACTGATGATCCAAGGTGGGTCACCCTTCAGGTAAAACCTGTGCAATTAAAATATTAAAGAAAAACAAATATTTTTTATGCATACACAATGAACATATACATTTCAACTCTCCAATCACAACATCATAAGCCATACATTAGGGCTGCCTCTAACAACTATTTTTCTAATGATTAATCTATTGACTATTTCATTGATTAATCGATTCATCTAGATCAGGGGTCCCCAAACTTTTTCCTGTGAGGGCCACATAACTTTTCCCTTCTCTGATGGGGGGCCGGGTTCAGTTTGTAACAGAAAAAGTGTGACAATCGCAGGGGTGCCTAAACGTAAAAAATTATTGTTTTCTAGAAAGCCACACATAACCAAATAACCCTTTCCGGGTTCTTCACAGAAAAAAAGTCAGGAAATAAATAATAACACTATTAATGAAATAAATAATAATAGTTCAGGGGGCCGGGCCAAATGTGGGGGCGGGCCGTATCCGGCCCGCGGGCCTTAGTTTGGGGACCACTGATCTAGATGATCAATTTTCCTCAAGAAATCTAAATGACACTCTGGCATGATCAATAAGCCCAGATACTGGCTTAGACATTTTCTCAGTGTAAATCCTCAGGCAGCAGCAGACGACTTTATGACTTTATGAGAGTATTTATCAGCTACAAGGACAAAAGATATTAAAAAGCTCTGTTTACTAATGAACAGACAACAATTACATATGAAGTATGAAGCACAAAATAACACTAGTAATGGAATTTGAACTGTGATGTGCTCATTCTACCAAAGTCAGACACTAACCAGCTGATTTTATATTCATCTTATCCATATCCTGATGGTTGGCTGACTGGTTCCTTTTTCTTTTTTTTTTTCTTTTTTTTTTTTTTTTTTAATTATTGAAACAGATACAAACA
>NW_019525551.1:834450-843494 GCF_002814215.2 Seriola lalandi dorsalis | reverse complement strand
CAGTATCATCCAGAAAGTGTGCAACAGCCCAGACTCCCTTTGATCTCCAATCCTCTATATACACAGATTTTCTACTAAGCAATATGTACCTGTTGTGTGGTGTAAAATTATGACTATAAATTAACTTCCAATAGAGAAGGACTTGCTGATGGAAAGCAGAGAGTTTAAGTGTTAATGAGCTACACTCAAAGTCACAGTGCAGAAGAAAGTCTATTCCACCCATTTTTTTGAAAATCATATTAGGAACAATAAACCAGAAGGAATGTCTATTTGTAAGGAAAGATTTTAACCATTTCAGTTTCAAGACACCATTCATAATATCAAAATCAATGGCATTCAACCCCCATCATCATAGTTTTTAACCATGTCAATCTCTCTTATATATTGACATCTATTTCTCCATATGAAGTTAAAATTAACAGTATTAATCATTTTGATCATTCTTGCTGAGATGGGTAAGGAGAAGGCTCGGTAAATGAGTCTGGACAGACTATCCATTTTTGATAATAAGACTCTGCCAAAAATGTAAATATCTCTCTGCAGCCACCTGTTTAGAATTGACTTACACTTGTCCACATTGTTACAAATATTCATCATTTCAGTTGTTGTTTTGCCCTTAGAGATAACAATCCCCAAATATTTGACCTCATTTTTGATCTTTGTTATACAGGGATTGTAGATGATAATCATGTAATGTTAAAATTTCACATTTATGTAAATTCAGCTGTAAGCCAGAAGCTTTTGAGAATTGATTGATAGACTGCAATGATAAGGGAATTTGATCTTCATTTTCAGAAATAACGTTGTGTCATCTGCCAGTTGACTTATTACAATTTGTCTGTACATCACATTTAGCCCTTCAATGTGACTGCTTTTGATGAGAATAGACAACATTTCGGCAACTATTATGAACAATAATGGTGAGCTGCCGCAACCTTGTCGAATACCCCTCTTAATCTCAAATCTGGAACAAGTGCCATGTCCTAAAGCTACAGAACTGTTCCAAAACCAAAGTGACATAAAGTTTTTAAAATAAAGGGGTGTTCAACAGAATCAAATGCTTTATAAAAGTCTAAAAATAAAATAAACCCACTTTCTTGAACCATCTTACTGTAATCAAGTAAATCCAATACAAGTCTAATGTTATTGTGAATTAACCTGTCTTTTAGAAAACCAGATTGCGTCTCACTAATTATGGAAGAAAGACCTTCTTTTAATCTAGCAGCAATCACTCCTGAAAGAATCTTATAGTCTGTATTAAGCAGTGTTATTGGCCTGAGGTTATCTAATATCCGTTTATCTTTTCCAGGTTTAGGAATCAGGGTGATTAAACCTTGTTTCATGATTGACATCAATTCTTTTTTCTCTATACATTCCTCTAATGCATCAAATAGTAGATCTCTTACATCCCTCCAGAAGAATTGATAAAAAAATGTGTTGTGAGCCCATCTGTCCCAGGATATTTGTTTAAAGCCATTTTGAAAATAACTGAGTCCAATTCGTTAATTTTAAAGTCTGACTCACAGATCTTTAAAGGAGTCATCAATACGAGGGATAGCGTTCTCCATCTTATCAAAAAGGATGTCAGTATCTACTAAAGAATATTTGGAAGAATATAATTCAGAGTAAAAGGAGGAAACCTCTTTTTTTATACTTCTAAAATCTTTGTTTTCAATCCCATTAATCATTAGACTTGTAATAGAGTTTCTCTGCTGTCTGCTTTTTTCCAAATTGCTAAAATATGAGGAATTGTTTTCACCTGCTTCAATCCATTTCGCTCTTGATCTTATGAAGGTTCCCTGAGCTCTTTCAAGATAAAGATCATCTAATTTGACTTGTAATTTAATTTGTTCTTCTCTTGAGAGTTTAGATCCGGTTTACTACAGCACATACTTATTTCCCGGAGCAGATTACTTTCATACTCTCTTTTTCTTATTAAGTTCTTTGCTAAATTTAATGGTAAATTGTCTAATCTTAAATTTAGTAAATTCCCATCTACCCATGTTATTTTCAATTGATTCATTATTTTTATTTTCCTTTATTAATTCTCTAATCTTATTACAGTATTCTTGATTTTGTAGCAATCTGGCATTAAATTTCCAATACCCTTTATTCCTAACTTCCTTCACTTTGGGTTCCAGTAATCAATTCTGGACTTGTTTCCTCCGTTGGGCTTAAACCATGAATAACTTTTAACATCTGGGTTTAATCTTCTCCATATATCAGTTAGATTATTATCTGTCATGAAACTTTTAATAGTGTCATTATATTGTGGTTTTTCTAATCTTGGAGGCATCCTATCTACCCATTCATCCGGAGTCATGTTCCAGTCGCCTCCTACTAAAACATAGTCAGTGGGGTACAACACTTTAAGATCTGATATCGCATTTGTTATATTTTCCAAAAGTTTCTTATTTTGTCCATTGTTATTATACCCATAAATATTTGTTATAATAAGAAACAGACTTTCAACTTTCAATACCACCGTCAGCCAGTGACCATCTCCATCAGCTCTATGACTTATAATTTCTCCAGGACATTTGTTGAAGCATATTGTGACGCCTCCCGATCGGTTAGAGCCATGACTAAATAAAATTCGGTCTCCCCATTGATTAGTCCAAAAAGTCGCGTCCACATCAGCAGAATGAGTCTCTTGTAAAAATAAACATTGAGATATTTGCCCTTTACAAAATAAAAAAAGTGCTTTCCTTTTCACAATGTCCTTCAAGCCCCTAACATTTAATGAACCAAAAGAAATATTAACATTTTCCATGAACACTAAAACAATACAAGAAAAGTGAATGCAAGTGTAACACTTGTTTAATTCGCCCACTCAGATAGTGAATGAACCTAAACCTTTAAAGAGTTTTAACGTCCCTTTGTAAAAGTTTCCACTGTATCACAGTCATATCAAATGATTTCACCTGTCATCTTCAATCCGGCGTCCTTCAATGTATCTGTGAGGACCCCGAAAGAAAGCCAGTTTTGCAGCGCGCCTCGCTTGTTCAATTTGCGGCCATAGACGTCTTCTTTCCTCCCAGTCCTCCCGTGGCAACACCTCTGCAAAACGGATGCCTTTATCCTTGCAGACCTGCGAGTTCTTGGTCCGTCGCCAGATCTCTTCTTTCACCCACCTCTTGGCAAACAGAATGATTACATGCCTGACTTTATTGTCCATCTTTCTTCCCACTCTATGGACGATGTCGACCGCTTCCTCCACCTGCGACTCCAGATCTGGCGCAATTTTCCGGAGGATTTCGGTGACTTGTGCTGGGATGTCCTCCTCTCGTTTCTCTTCCAAGCCTTTAATCCGGAGACACCACCTCATCCTGTATCTCTCTTGTTCTCTTACTCTTTCCTTGAGTTCACTGTTGTCTTTGCAAAGCCGGTTGTTTTGTTTCTCCAAGTCTTCAACTTTTTTTTTGCATTCTCTCACCTCCTCCGCGTTGAACTGAACTTCTTTTGCTAAGCTAGCAATCATGATGCTGCTTTGTTTTGTCTGCTCCTTCAAAAATCAGCCAGCTGTCCATCCACTCGTTTTTCAAGACCCGTTATCTGCTGGCTTAGCCTTTTTCCCCACGGGATTCTTAACTAGTGTCGTTGGTACAGAGTCGTCACTGCGGTCCCTCTTGTTTATAAGAGCGGTGTCCATGGCATAGTCGTGCTCCGGTGCATGTACGTTATCTTTTCCCCCGACATTCGGCAAAGTTTTCTTTTCCTTGGAGTCCATCGTGAGTTTGGCCGGTTTAATTAGCTTCTTTGCTTCCATTTTGTCACTCCAAAGTGGATTTTCAACAACTTCAAATTAAACTTTGGGACTAATTTAGAAGAGCTCCGGAAAACGTGACTGCTCAACCCGCCATCTTGCCGGAAGTCATTCCTTTTTTAAAAAGAATAGATTCAGAACAGGATTTGAATAGATTTTTCTTGTTTGTCTCAGCCAGTCGCTCAGTTCACAACAATCAGTCACATTTTAAGATTTGTGGTAAACTAAGATAATCAGTTAGACTCATATACAGACAGCTTTTGTTGTAGCATTTCCAGTTCGTTATTAGCTTGACCAGTGCAATGTTGTGTAAAAAACACTGGGAGGCGGAGGAAATAGATGAAAATATCGCTTTTCTGTTTGATAGATAGATAGATAGATAGATAGATAGATAGATAGATAGATAGATAGATGCTGCTCCAGCATATGACAAAGAGCTCCTCCCGCCCCTCACAAACACACAGACTCAGAGAGAGAGAGAGAGATGTATCTCATCTGGATTAGGAAGAGTTTATCATTACTGGCCCTGGGACCTGTTTAATATCGAGTTTCCATACACATTACTTACTGAAATATCTAAAAACAACTAGACCTAGTGTCTATATGTTGTTGAGTTGTTACATTATCTCAAATGTTTCCATTAATTCTCAAACCAGAGAAATCTGTGATTTTAATCATGGTAACGCTCTGTTTCATTGGTCGTTAGTCAGTGTTGTGGTTTCCTGCCAGAAGATCAAAATTGACTTTTATCCAGTTTTGGGTCACATTTTTATTAAACGTCATCAGACATCTGGATCTTTAGTTATCAGAGAAAAAAGCTTGGCAAACATTAATGGAAGTTTGCCCCCTATCCCCTCCAAGACCACCTGTGTCTGCCAGACAGTGTGGGAGACACACTGATTTTTAACATGAAACTGCTTTATTCTGTGTTTCAACTGGTTTTAATCCCCTTGTCCATTTGTTATGGAAAGGAGGGTACATCCTCCACCACCACACACACACATGTCCTCCTATACTAGTGTTTCTATGAGCACCAAATCTGGCATTGATTACATGAAGTGTTTGTCAAGAGAGGCTGGGATTTTACTCCTTTTTTGAAGCGGGTTGCCCTCAGAAATGCCAGAACTGAGACTTTCACGCCGGCGATGTTCATTAATCTGCCGCCTGTAGCACTCACAGATCAATGGACTATGCTAGCGGGCCCGTAGCCCTCAGGGAAAAAATACAGCTAGTTTCTCTGTCCTTGTCTGGTTGCTACAGTGGGCCCCTACGCAGCCACCCTCGCTCACTGGCCTCGTCCCTGACCTGAGGCGACGAATGAGCACTGAGGAGGGGGAGAGGCGGAGGAGGGCCCTCTTATGTGATTCCACCCACTGACGTATGTGGGCGTCGCAGAGTCTCCCAAAGATGCACCCTGGCGATACTTTTTATTCACCGTCCCGGGCTTCTACCTGTGGGGGAGCACTCTTGCGAGCCCACAGACCAGCCCCTGTAACCTCCGTCTCAAGAACCCTATCAGGATTTATACCCTTAACTACAAGAAACCTAACAGTTATGAGGTGTTCACCGGGCTCCCAGACACCTGGTCAGCCCGAGGAGGGGTCCTTACACAGGGCAATGTAAACTAAGCTTGAACTTAGTTTACATTGCCCTATAGGTTGATTTACTTCGTCTGAACTCAATTCTTGGAACATAGCCACAAGAATTGAAATTGACTGAACGCAGCAACAAGAGTTGTGGTTTTTGGAACACAGCTATTTTTAGCCACACATAAAATACTTGAATAATAAATAATAAATGAATGAATAACATTGGTAGATGGCAATAATGATAACAATGATAATGAAAGCATTAAGTATATGGCTAAATGAGATTGAATGATTCATTTTTAAATGATTATAAAATGAATGCATAAAATATAAAAGTGAGTAAAATACATGATTAAATGATAATAAAAAAATGAATGAAATATAAAAGAATACAAACAAACGATAGGAATGATTATATGATTTGGTATTTCCAACATTCTGAAGACATTTTTATACTAAAACTTAAACTTCTTAACTTCTTACAGATGGAGACCCACATCCTTTCATAGAAAATAAAGATAAAATTAGGATAAAGATAAAAATAAAGAATAAATGATGGGTACAATATAAAGGTAAATAAATGTAAATACAAGCGAGTTGACCCTGCTGTTCTATCTGACAATATTCTTTGTCGGTACTTTCCTTATGGAGGAGTCCTCCTTACATTTTTGTATTTGGTCTTTTTTGTCATTGTTTTTCTTAATAAAGCATCTCAAGACTTGTACTGTTCATATTAAACAAACGGTTATAACCCTTTACCACCGTCCCACCAACTACTAGGGACTATAAATGGCTTTAAAGGGGTCAGCCCTATGTTCCTACAGCCCTATGTTCCCACAGCCCTATCTACCCACATTTCTTAGAACTTTTTTTTCACAGAAATTTTTGAAAATTAGGTTTAGGGTCAGGGCTGTGGGAATATAAGGTTAGGGCTGTGGGAATATAGGGTTAGGGCTGTGGGAATATAAGGTTAGGGTTAGGGCTGTGGGAATATAAGGTTAGGGCTGCGGGAATATAGGGTTAGGGCTGTGGGAATATAGGGTTAGGGCTGTGGAAATATAGGGTTAGGGCTGTGGGAATATAGGGTTAGGGCTGTGGGAATATGGGGTTAGGGCTGTGGGAATATAAGGTTAGGGTTAGGGCTGTGGAAATATAGGGTTAGGGCTGTGGGAATATAGGGTTAGGGCTGTGGGAATATAGGGTTAGGGCTGTGGGAATATAGGGCTGTGGGAACATAGACATGCTCCCGCTTTAAATAGGTTAAGTCCTTAAAAAGATAGAAGAATAAATGTGTCTGCACATGCACTCATGCATGTGCTGGTACTTCTCATCTTTGTTAACTCACAACACAATCCAGCCACACACACTGAACACCAAACACACTGTGACTGTTGTGGCTCTGGTATAAAACTACATGTCATCAAGAGTGATTGTGTGTGTGTGTGTGTGTGTGTGTGTGTGTGTGTGTGTGTGTGTGTGCGTGCATGCGTGCGTGCGTCCATCCATCACACTCACTCACTCACACACACACACACAGACACAGACACAAACAAAAGCAGTGTTGCTGCTGAAACTGCATGTCCTCTGTTGTGTTGTCCATTCATTTTCCTGTTTGTCTAATGTGTCACTGTAATATCACATGTTCCTATGTCTTTGTATTGCTTTTTACAATGAGTGTGGCTTTATGCTGCCTTGACTTTAGTTTGTGGTACTGCTGAGCGATGAGCTCTGCTGAAACTTTACATGGTTCATTAGTCATCACAAGGAAACAAACACTACAACAATTTTGTGGTACTGGGGGTACCACAATTTCTTTTCTATCCATCAATACCAAGTAATATAGGGCCAAAATAATAAGGAATAAGGAAATTTCTTCAAAATGCCCATACCTACCTACCCCTGCTGACAGTCTGCTACTGAGCTAACCACTTAGCCACAAACAAAAGTCAAACAAAGTGAAGGTTTAAATATAAAGCTGAATGGTTACTAGCTAATCCTAAACTAGTTAACACCACTTGGCAGCCTATTTGTTACACTGCCTTTAAAACGTGCATGTTCTGTATTAATTAGTAAGTCAAACAGACAATGGTGAAATGATTTACTGACCTCTGTGAGGTTAGTACCCCATTAGATCAGGATATGAATAAAACTGTCAGTTAATTTGTAGACAGAAAAAAAAATCGACCCATTCTTGAGAGATTAAATATTAGAATTTTAAATATAGGCTTATGTATGAGCACCTCATCAACATCAACTTGACTCTAAAATAGTGCTGCACACTGCAGCTGAGTCCATGTTCTTGGAAATGTAATATTTAATTTATAAAAAATAGTGCAAAAGTTTTTATTTTATCTACACAAATGATGCAGAAACAAATCCAAATGTTTTTTGCTCATTTTCTGGTCATATGAGGTGCCAATATCTAAAAGCAACAAACTCAAACTTTGTCCTGAGCACTTAAATTGTTACTCAAATTATATTTGAATTTTCAGTCTTAATGTCTGGCTCATTAACTTTTTTATTACCTATTTGTATTCATGTTCAATAAAACAGATTAAGTGATTTTCTATGTTGAGGCCTTTCATGCTTTGACATTTATCACTACAGTTATTGGGCCTGAGCCCTTCAGCTGTTAAACACACATGAATAGACCTATAACAGTCACTCAGTTCAACCAATCACTAACTTCTCTGATGAATACGATGTGCATATTGCTGTAATGAACTGTCTGAGGAGAGAAAACCTGTAATTGGACATTAGCTACTTTGGCATTATGGATTGTGATAAACAACACAGACTGGTTTTAATTGTTGGTATTTAAGCAGTGGTGGGCTGTATTACTCTGTATGAGTTAGTCAGATGAAGGAGGTTTCCTTTTGTTGTCTACACGCTTCAGGTCAGGGTGTTTCATCACTGTGACCCAAAGAGAATGACTTTAGCCATTTACCACTCAGTGTTGTAGCCTCAAAGTGGCTTCAGATAAACTACAAAAGTCATTTCACTCCATTTCTTCACATACATAAGAAATCAACTTATAACCGATATGGACAGAACAGGTACAGTCACTGATAATAATTCTCAGTACGAGTATGTGAGTTATGTTTTAATTTTAATACCTGTCCTTTAATTAGAGCCGAAGTGTGTAAGCCGTTCGCTTACATTCAAACATAATATATAGTACATACTGTGTGCGTTGTGTGATAGTTTATGACATGTTGGACATATAATATCTAGTGTAAATAGGACGTTTATGGAAGCACATTGCATTCACCACAGGGAAACAAAATTGGAGACCTTATCTCATAATTATGACTTGCTATCTCTTAATAATGAGGAAAGATCCCAGAGTCAATTAATTAATTAATTAATTAATTAAGACATTCAGATTATGTTATTATGATTGTTATTATTATTATTATTATTATTATTATGATTATTAGTGTGGCAAACATTAAATGCATTTTTACAATAATTGTATTATTGCCAATTGTAGGGGATTTGATCTTATGTATAACTAGAAAATTCCAGGGAAATTTTGAGTGCCACGGGGGCTACTGCCGGGATGAGTACATGATTTATTTCCAGTGTTCAAAAGTCACCCTGATCATATTCTGGTTTTGAGAAATGTCTTGATATAAAAGACTCTTTTATAAAACAATGTCACATCCCTCCATCATGTATTATGTGGG
>NW_019525551.1:833776-834400 GCF_002814215.2 Seriola lalandi dorsalis | reverse complement strand
TCACCACCTGCAGGAAGAGTCAGTGGGATCTGGTGCAGTGTGGATTGGGCAGCAGACCAAGGCGGGGGCCTTGGCGGTCCGATCCTCGGTTACGAACACTGGTTTTTGGAACATGGAACATCACCTCTGGCGGGGAAAGAGCGAGTGCTTGTGGAAGAGGTTGAGTGATATCGGCTAGATATAGTCGGTCTCACCTCAACACATAGCTAACCCTAACCTTAACCCTAACCTCTGGAGTGGCAAACCAGGTTGATGGTCCCCATCTTTAAGAAGGGTGACCAGAGGGTTTGTTCCAATTACCGGGGAATTACACTCCTCAGCTTCCCTGGTAAGGTCTATGCCAGAGTACTGGAAAAGAGAGTCCGGTCGATAGTTGAACCTCAGATCGAGGAGGAGCAATGTGGTTTTCATCCTGGGTGTGGAACTGTGGACCAGCTCTTCACCCTCACTAGGGTGCTGGAGGGAGCATGGGAGTTTGCCAATCCAGTCCAAATGTGTTTTGTGGATTTGGAGAAAGTTTACGACCGTGTTCCCAGGGGCTCCCTCTGGGGGGCGCTCCGGGAGTATGGGGTGGATGGCCCTTTGTTAGCGGCCATTAAGTCCCCGTACCAAAGGAGTGTGAGT
>NW_019525551.1:832745-833726 GCF_002814215.2 Seriola lalandi dorsalis | reverse complement strand
ACTCTAACTTTGAAGAAAAAGTGATTTGCACTCCTCCTTTGAGTGCTCACAGTTTGAAAAGTTTACATGTTATTGTAAGGTTTGGATGATGGTGAACCCTTACAATCAGGATGAAGGCCAGCAGGATTGGCGTGCAAGCATGAGAGAGGACAGGTTGGTTGCAGAGCTCTTAGTTTACTGGTGAGCTGAGGCAAATGACACAAACACAGTCCAAGAGTTCTAACATATAGGTCGCAGAATGGCTGGACAACCAAAGCAGTCTGACTGGTGTAGCAGGTTACATTGGATGGCGGCGGCGGCGTCCAACCTGACCCCTGTTCTCTGACACACTACCCTGCTTTCCCACCTGGTATAAGTACCCCTAGCCTCTACCAAACATCACATAGTGCAGGGACCCTAGACACTAGCACCACACATCTCAAATACCTTTTTACAATTTAACCACACTGATATTTACATATACTAATCTGTTAGGCCAATAACAGATCAAAATAGAATACATAATAAACTAAAGAAATACCCAACAAAAGCCAAACTTAAGTAAAACCTCTCTACCCACTCCCCTCTCTCCTTCCTGCCCACTTGGTACAGCCTGATGAGGTAATTGACACCTGCTGAGTCTGGCAGCATTCCCATGTGTGCACTCCATGAAAACACGCCCCCCGGAAGTAGACCTCAAAGAGAGAGTGGTTAGTAGGGGGTTCCCAAAATAAAAGCACAACAAAAAATAAACTTCCTATTTTAGCCAATGTGTATTGTTTTTTCACCTTAGTGAGGGGGGATGCTTGCCAGCTCCCTCATAGTTATGTAAAAACAGTTCCTGTCTTTTTGAGAGAGCAGAAGTTTTCCTCCGTTTTATAGTTTGAATCACATTTCTACGTGCAGGTATGAGAGAGCTGGGTGACTCCGAAAAAAGGTGAAATTTTGTGGGTTTCTAAAGAAAATTCCAATGCATTCCTAATGCATTATTTATTCCCAGTA
>NW_019525551.1:824304-832725 GCF_002814215.2 Seriola lalandi dorsalis | reverse complement strand
CCTTAAAATTACAATGAAAAACAGTGGGAAGAGAAGAGGGGGGAAAGATGGGGGGACCTATGGGGGGAAAAAATAGCAGATAGCAGCCCACTCCACACCCCGGCGGTAAGTCGGTGGTTTGGTGAGGATGAGGAGGGCTAGGAGCAGCGTTGGGACGTGTGCTTTGTCAAAGCTGTTGAGTAGGCACAAACTTCTGGTTTCAGATCAGTTATTGTCTTCTCAGAATATGTTTGGGCATAGGATTGCTTCTCTTCTATGTTTCAGTTGGATGTGATGGTATGAGAGAGCTGGGTGACTCCGAAAAAAGGTGAAATTTTGTGGGTTTCTAAAGAAAATTCCAATGCATTCCTAATGCATTATTTATTCCCAGTATTTTGGGAATAACTTTGGGGAAAATTGGAATTTTAACACCAAAAGTCATAGCACCTCTTTCGGGATCAAGACGCACGTTTTGATGTATATATTACCGGGGTTTTCTCAAAGCTGCGGGACGAGTTACGCGCCAAAATTTGGCGGAAGAATAATAAACCCGAAAGTGAATCTGGTGTTTTTGTGACCTTGTCTAAGTGATACATAAATGCATGTATACATTATAGTGGAAGTGTGGTTTATTTTCCTTCTCCTGTCCCTCTCATTGAACAGTAGGACAGATTATTGCAGCTGACCCCCTGGAGGTGCCTGACGAAGCCGCCATGTCAGTGACTGTTCATGAGAATCGTAAATCCCGCACCAGCACAGGCTCCATGAACATCTCACTGTTCCACAAGCCTTCACATCCTGACAGTGTCCTGACTCACCTGAACACCATGAGAAAACAGTGCATGTTCACTGATGTCACTCTGTGGGCAGGGGATCGCTCCTTCCCATGCCACAGGTAAATGCCATCAACGCTTATTCATTTCACTGGGAACATTTAATAGAAGCATACATCAAACCACCACACCAGAGTAACAACAACTAACTTCACTAAAGACACTTTAACATCCTCTGTGTGTTTTGTTGCAGGGCGGTCTTGGCAGCATGCAGCCGTTATTTTGAGGCCATGTTCAGTGGTGGGCTACGAGAAAGTCTTGACAGTGATGTGAACTTCAGAGACAGTATACATCCTGAGGTACTGCTGCTGCTACTGAACACAAACCAGCACAACACTCACTGATACTGTACCCTCCCCCCTTGACATTAAAGCCTCTGACAAAGAGCTGCGATGGTAAATCAGGAGGCACTTTGTGTGTCCACTTCCCCCAGCAGCTGCTAGAATCTACAAAGTCTGTTTGTGTCATTGCACCCACACTCTGTGTCGACAGTCATTCGCCCCTCTAGTAACAAAAGGGCCCAATGCTGTTGGATTTTTATGGCTTTATTAGACAGTTGAAAGTAAAGATGACATGAAGTGAGGGGGAGATAAAGATGGGGAATGACATGTGACACAGGTCCTCAGTCGGATGTGAAAAGGGTATGTTCGGCCATCATACCACAGACTGTTTTTACACCTGGAACTACCGTACAGCAAACTAAGTCCCAGGTTCCTCTGGTTTAAACACAGATTAGATTCCCTAAGTTTTCAAAGAGTTCTTGGTCCCCTGAAAAGGTTCCTGAGGTGGAACCATCTTGTATGTAATGTTGATACTGAATTGACCTCGAATTAAAAAAGTATTTCTGTTCTTGTTAGCTGACATATATGTTGATACAAAGATGGGTGGCAAAAGAATAACCAAGATAAAGTGTGTTGTTCCACCACAAGCCTCTAGAGTATCTTCAGTCACTGAGCCTGCTAAACATTTTGATACATTTCACAGAACAGGATCGTATGCTGCCTGCTCAATTGTATCATACAGTACACCTGTATCATGTATTCATGTTCTTCATTTACTTTGATACTCACCCTGTGATAACCTACAATCAGCTGATGATATTCACCATGGTGATACACCAGTCGAGCCCTGGAAAGCAGCAAAACAAAGCAGATTGACTCGATACCCCACTCATATTTTCTCTTGTTTAACAATGTATGGAGTAACTTGGCCAGGTGATGAGATCAGACATTCGAGGATTAGACTCTCTGTCACACAGTCATACATGATATAATTTACTGCTCTTATTTCTCTCCTCCTCTAGGTCCTGGAGCTTTTGCTGGACTTTGCCTATTCTTCTCGAGTCATCATAAATGAGGAGAACGCTGAGTCGCTGTTGGAGGCAGGCGACATGTTGCAGTTTCATGACATTCGGGACGCAGCTGCAGAGTTTTTAGAGAAAAATCTGCACTCCTCCAACTGCCTGGGGATGATGCTGCTATCAGATGCCCATCAGTGTAAAAGGCTGTACGAGCTGTCATGGAGGATGTGTCTGTTGCACTATGAGACGGTAAAGATACCCTGAATTTGTGGTGTCCATCAGTGTATACCTGCCTAATTACTAAGTTCCTGTAGCTGTGACATGGTGGGGGCATCAGCCACATAGAAGTAGATGACACAGAGCTCCACTGCAACATTTGATAGAGGAAAATTAAACCTCTGTGGTTTTAATGGTGCAATGTGTAAGATCTGGCCAGAATTTCACTTTAATATGTTCAAAAAATGAACAAACACTATCAACAGTGTTTGAAGGAGCCACAGTGATGATGTCATGACCAAGACCTCCATCTATTGTATTTCAGAGATATCTACTGAAATTAGCATGCTAACCAGCTAGCCCCAACATACAGTGGCCGTGAAGTGTGAATCACAACGACAAATAGGAAAACACAACAACAAATCACAAAACACAACAACAAATCACAAAACACAAAAACAAATCACAAAACACAATGGCAAATCACAAAGCAACAAATCACAAAACACAACGGTAAATACCAAAACATAATGGCAAATCACAAAACACAACGGTAAATACCAAAATACAACAACAAATCACAAAACACAACCTCGAATCACAAGACACAAAGGCAAATCACAAAACACAATGGCAAATTACAAAACAACAAATGACAAAACACAATGGCAAAACACAACAAAAAATGACAAAACACAACGCTGAATCACAAGACACAACGGCAAATCTAAAAAAACACAACAAAAAATCATTCTAACTTAACTTCTAACGAAAAGGTAGGTAGGTATATATGATCCGCCAAGATGGTCTGACAGTTTGAGTTTTCATTATGTAAATAACTTTGTTTAAATCAAAAAAACTACAGGTCTCTCAGTCCTTTTCTTAAATATATGTTTTTGATGTTTTCTGAAGCCTAGAAGTATTGAAATAAAAAACACAAGATTTATGAGCATTTCTTCCTCTGATCGCCAAAGCAGTCATACAGACCGCTGTTGCCAGCTGTGGCCTTAGGAATTATAACAATGTTTCTATTTCATATTTTTTGCATGTCTATTTTTTCTCACTGTTTATCTTTTTCATTTAACATTAGGCATTCATTTCCTTATTCAGATCTGGAGAGAGAGAGAGAGAAAGAGAGAGATAAAGCGAGAGAGAGAGAAGTGGCCACGCACCAGATTAAGCCTACCAGCAAAAACTTAAAAGACAGGAGGAAAAAATGGACAGAGGAAATATAAGAAGAATATACGATGTTCAAAGGCTTTGTCAAGACCTGAGCAAGGGGGTGTCTAATGGTTTAGTGATGAGGAAAGTCACTGTCAGCTGTCACATCTGTCAGCATGTCCACTCCAGATGCAGTCACTCCGCAAACTTTATTTTGTGAGTACAAACTAGATCGAAAATAGACGAAGAACGGTTCATAAGATCCCAATGAAAAGAAATAACAAGAACCCAAGAACCCAGCCCGGAGGGACACCGGGGCCCCGCTTTGGAGCCAGGCCTGGGGTTGGGGCCCATGGGCAAGCGCCTGGTTGCCGGACCTTGGCCCATGGGGCCCGGCCGGGCCCAGCCCGAACCGGCTACATGGGTTCGTCTCCCAGTGGGCTCACCACCTGCAGGAAGAGTCAGTGGGATCTGGTGCAGTGTGGATTGGGCAGCAGACCAAGGCGGGGGCCTTGGCGGTCCGATCCTCGGTTACGAACACTGGTTTTTGGAACATGGAACATCACCTCTGGCGGGGAAAGAGCGAGTGCTTGTGGAAGAGGTTGAGTGATATCGGCTAGATATAGTCGGTCTCACCTCAACACATAGCGTCGGCTACGGAACCCAAGTCCTTGAGAGGGGCTGGTCTCTCCTCTTTGCTGGAGTTGCTCCGGGTTAGAGGCGGAGGGCCAGGGTGGGCTTTCTGGTGTCCCCCAGGCTCTATGCCTGTATGTTGGAGTTTACCCCAGTGGACGAAAGGGTTGCGTCCCTGCGCCTTCGGGACGGGGATCGGGTTCTGACTGTTATCGGTCCCTATGCACCAAACAGCAGTTCAGACTACCCACCCTTTTTGGAGTCCTTGGGACGGGTGCTGGAAAGTGCCCCGAAAGGGGACTCCATTGCCCTATTGTGAGACTTCAATGCTCACGTGGGCAATGACAGCGTGACGGCGGGCCGGAGCGCAGCCGCGGCAGTTACTGAAGCAAAAACACCCGTTTGGCGCCTCACGGGGGGAAGGCGGCAACTCGCTCACACTGTTTACAGTGGGGGCGCGGAGCTGCTGACGTCAACTGAGGATATAGTCGGACGGTGGAAGGAATACTTTGAGGAGCTCCTCAATCCCACCAACACGTATTCCGTGGAGGAAACAGAGTCAAGAGACCTGGGGATGGATGGTCTAATCTCCGGGGCAGAAGTCGCAGGGGTAGTGAAACAACTGCACGGTGGCGGAGCCGCGGGGGTTGATGAGATTCGCCCTGGGTATCTCACGGCTCTGGATGTTGGTCGGACTGTCTTGGTTGACAAGCCTCTGCAACATTGCGTGGACATTGGGGGCAGTACCTCTGGAGTCGCAAACCAGGTTGATGGTCCCCATCTTTAAGAAGGGTGACCAGAGGGTTTGTTCCAATTACCGGGGAATTACACTCCTCAGCTTCCCTGGTAAGGTCTATGCCAGAGTACTGGAAAAGAAAGTCCGGTCGATAGTTGAACCTCAGATCGAGGAGGAGCAATGTGGTTTTCATCCTGGGTGTGGAACTGTGGACCAGCTCTTCACCCTCACTAGGGTGCTGGAGGGAGCATGGGAGTTTGCCAATCCAGTCCAAATGTGTTTTGTGGATTTGGAGAAAGTTTACGACCGTGTTCCCAGGGGCTCCCTCTGGGGGGCGCTCCGGGAGTATGGGGTGGATGGCCCTTTGTTAGCGGCCATTAAGTCCCCGTACCAAAGGAGTGTGAGTCTGTTTCGCATAGCCGGCAGTAAGTCGGACCTGTTCCTGGTGAGGGTCGGACTCCGTCAGGGCTGCCCTTTGTCACCGGTTCTGTTCATAACTTTTATGGACAGAATTTCTAGGCGCAGCCGGGTGGTGGAAGGGTTTGGGTTCGGTGGTGGGAGGATCTCGTCTCTGCTTTTTGCGGATGATGTGGTCCTCTTAGCGTTATCGGGCACCAACCTTCATCTCTCGCTTGGGCGGTTCGCAGCTGAGTGTGAAGCTGCTGGGATGAAGATCAGCCCCTCCAAGTTTGAGGCCATGGTTCTCAGCCGGAAACGGGTGGATTGCCTGCTCCGGGTCGGGGGAGAAGCTCTGCCTCAGGTGGAGGAGTTTAAGTATCTCGTGATCTTGTTCACGAGTGAGGGTAGTATGGAACGGGGGATCGACAGGTGGATTGGGGCGGCGTCAGCAGTGATGCGAGCACTGAATCGGTCCGTTGTGGGGAAGAGAGAGCTAAGCCGGAAGGCAAAGCTCTCGATTTACCGGTCGATCTACGTTCCAATCCTCACCTATGGTCATGAACTTTGGGTAATGACTGAAAGAACGAGATCGTGAATACAAGCAGCCGAAATGAGTTTCCTCCGCAGGATGGCCGGGCTCAGCCTTAGAGATAGGGTGAGGAGCTCGGTCATCCGGGAGAGCCGCTGCTCCTCTATGTCGAGAGGAGCCAGTTGAGGTGGCTCGGGCACCTGGTGAGGATGCCTCCTGGACGCCTCCCTGGGGAGGTGTTTCGGGCATGTCCCACCGAGAGGAGGCCTCGGGGCTGACCAAGGACACGCTGGAGGGATTATATCTCTCGGCTGGCCTTGGAACGCCTCGGGATTCTCCCGGAGGAGCTGGTGGAAGTGGCTGGGGAGAGGGCCGTCTGGACCTCTTTGCTGAGGCTGCTGCCCCCGCGACCGGGATCTGGATAAGCGAGAGACGACAAAGACGAAGACGAAACTAGATCTTGATTTCTTAAATAGGCGGCCTATAGGCTATAAACAGTTAACAACATCTAAAATCACCCTCATTCAGAACAATAAAGAGTTATGATGCTACGACTAATAAATCTCAATTGTGCTGCCAGCAGCTGTCCAGCTCCAAAAACCTCTGGCTATTGATAATAAATAATAACAAAAAATAGCAATCCAAATAACAAAAAAAAAATACAAACATACAGACCTCTCCCATGTAGTAATACCACGTGACACTAGATGCTTTTTGAGTCAGTGTAGTGTCTAGTCTGCCCTCATTCCTACATAAGAGGATGACGAACAGCTTCCTCCAGAGCTTGAAGATACGCTACAGCTCTCGACTAGCATCACAGAAACACAGAGATGGCTGAAGCTCCTGGAAAACAATCTTTACCTCCCGTTTCCGACAAGAAACACGTTCAATGGCAAAGAAAAGAGCAGAGAAGTAAAACACGGATGAATCCACCACTGGAGACAGCTATGGGCGAGTAAAGAGATGCGGTTTGATGCCAAGCTCACAACTTTTCTTTTAGACTGGTGAGTAACATCTAAAGTTGGTTTTTAGCAGAAAATATCATTAGTGCAACTGATGACAAACCGTACTGACATCATTTCAAGTGGCATAAATGTATGATGTTGATGTTGTCGACGTTTTAGAAGTTTAGTAGAATTAAGCCTGTTCCTGCCGCCAGTTGCTCAGCTAGTTACGTCAGTAACTTAAGGCTTACTTTATAACTGATGACTGTACATTGAGATTGTAGACAGAGTGAATATATGTTGTTCGGTTTATCATACTGTAACCACTTTACATTACTGTTACAAGATAAGGCATAATTGAAAGTTCACTGGGCCTTTACATTTCTGAGGAGATTTCAGCACACCTCTGTCTTTATCATGATCTGAGTCAGTACAGACACTGCCCCTGCCTGTTCTACCAACACCAATGGCACGCAGTGAGGAGGGTCTAGGTGAGTAAAATTCTATCATTCACTTTAACAAGTTAGACAAAGAGACTGTTTGGAACTGGTATCTTTGTTCCAGGACCAGCGGGTTCAGGATTTTCTTCTTCCCCTCTGCTGTCACACTGCACCACTTGTCACTGTTATTATATCAGACCAACAGTGTATATATGTTCATACTGCTGATTGCTGATAATTAATATTTATACCATAGATATACCACTGTCTATATGGGTTATGTATTGCAGTACAGTATACAGTATATCCATATTTGTACTAATCTCTGTTGTTTATTGGTTATATAGTGTGTACATTGAATTCTTATTCTACCTCTACTGTAGTTGTTTACTCTTCATTTCCTTGCATTTACATTTCATAATATTCATACTGTTACTAGTGTTCACATTAGCCCTCATTTATCAATCTTGCGTGAAAACAGGCGCAGATCTGAGTGCAGAATTGGTCGTACGATAGGATACACGTGTGATTCATGAAACATTCGTATCTGACCAATCCCAGCGTACGAATGATCGGGTATTGATAAATGCAGCGGCTGAATTCGATCGTCATTAACATGTTACGCCCTTAAGTATTCCTGGTTCGGAGGCCTCGCCCACTAAGGTCAAACATGGAGAGAAGAGTTACTGGCAAAAAACGAAACTTTTCAGAGATGAAGATCGACATCCTGACATCCGAGGTGGCGCAAAATAAGGATGTGCTTTTTGGCAGTCTGAAGAGTGGGATCAAAGGAGCTCATAAAACCGCTGTGTGGAAGAGGGTGACGGAGATGAGTTTGGCTCTGCAGTGCCGCCTCCTGCAGCCGCGCGCCAACACAGCTGTTTTGAAAAATAAAAGAATCGTGTGTGTCTCGGTCACCTGCCCACCACGTTTAAAAGTGATAGCTTGGCATCACAAATCACCTGTACATTTATAAAGTGGTAGTTTTTGCGATTGATGAATGTGTAATCATTCATGGATGGTGCCTTCAGACGCACATGAGTGAAATCAATCAATCTGGAGATCCCTGCGGTCTCTGAAAACGCGCTCACGTCTGACACGCGCGTATTGTTCCTCCAAAACGAGTAAATCTGCCATCGTTATGATTTGATAACTGTCAAAGCATCTGTTTAAATAGGTGAGTGAGTAAACATCTGACCAACCACAGTGCAACAATGATTATCTCACCAGATGCTTTTAATTGTTGTTCCA
>NW_019525551.1:823373-824254 GCF_002814215.2 Seriola lalandi dorsalis | reverse complement strand
TGATTATTTATATATATTGATTCCTGAAATCCTATTAATCCAAACTATTAAACCAAAAGAGCAAGACAATCTTGGGGTGACTTGTTAAAAAAATTAAAGGGATTTATACTGTCACACAAGCCACAACATTGAAACCAGTGACCTGTTTTAAGGTATTCAGGTTGTTGCAATCTGCAACCTCTGCCTAATGCCCCTTAATCTTCCACACTGATCCATAAGTGTGTCTGTTTACTGCCTTTAACTCATATTCAATCGTCAAATCAAATAATCACCATGGTTGATCTGTTTTTAGGTTGACCATAAAGCTAAGGAGATTATACCCAAGGCAGACCTCCCAAGCCCCAGGAAGGAGTTCAGTGCATGTGCCATTGGCTGCAAGGTTTACGTGACAGGAGGTAGAGGATCAGAGAACGGTGTGTCTAAAGACGTCTGGATCTATGACACAGTCCATGAAGAATGGTCTAAAGGAGCACCCATGCTGATAGCCAGGTGAGTTACATATGTTAGAGATACTAAACAGAAAGGGGCATTTTGTAGTACTCTACTACTACCAGTCATGTAGATTGGTACACTATCATGTAGAGTGGTACACGTTCATGTACAGTGGTACACGTTCATGTACAGTGGTACACGTTAATCTAGAGTGGTACACATTCAAGTAGAATAGTACATGTCCATGCAGTTCAGTTGAAATGTGATCATGGACATTTTGATCTGTAGCAGGTAAAATTATTGCGTGAAAAATTTCTATTATTGATTTTCAGAATATTTGGTTTAAGTTTGTGCCACATGGAAAATGGACGGAAAATCTGGGTAATGTGATAGAGACTGTTTTTAAGCTGTGTCACAAGTAAGACAAGAGACTAATTGTTCCTGTTTTT
>NW_019525551.1:815984-823323 GCF_002814215.2 Seriola lalandi dorsalis | reverse complement strand
AACAATGATTATCTCACCAGATGCTTTTAATTGTTGTTCCAGTTGTGTCACACCCATCGGAAAAAAACAAAAACAATTACACAATTTTGCCATGAGTTAATTTGCAAACACACATTTCTGCTTGTATTTATTATTATTTCAAATTTTAATGTGCAATAATTAGATGTCATGTTAGGCTATTTAGCCTATCATATTGTTTTATTGTACAAAAATTGGTATCAGTAAAAAACCTGGGCTTTTTTAAAATTCACATTTTTTTAATCTTGTTTTATTCGTTTTAAGAATCCGTTTTGATCTGTTCTAAATATGTGACTGTTTATGCTAATGACAGCTGAGGTTTGTTTAATAATTATTTTCAGACTTAGCCAGATTTTGCTGCTGCACCGCAAATCCAGATTTGCGTACACGAGCTCAGACCTGACGTGAGATCTGAGCGTAGCGTCCGCTCACGTCCTAATTGATAAATGCCGAAGCTTGCGTGGAAACGGTCGTACGCACGGTTTTCTGCCGTACGTTCGTTTGATAAATGAGGGCCATTGTGTCTATCTCAGCATATTCGTGCCAATATTCATACTGCATTATTTTAGCATATTCATATCTATCCTTACTATTTATTATACACACACAACAGACCTAACATGTTTGAATATAAAGAACTTGTATGATCTAAACTAATTGTCCTATCACATGTTTGTCTGTATCAAGATCAGAATTCCAGTCCAGTCATCCCCAGTGATGGACCAGCACCTGCCTTTTCTTCTGCATCTGGCATCATCAACCATCAACAAGCACATCACAGTAAAATCTTGGAGTATTATCTCTGCACATTCTAAAACACTTTTGTACATAGTTAGAGTATTCTTGTGTAGTATCTTTTTCGTTGTTTTATTTTGTTATATATGTGTCAATGTATATTTATCTTTTTGACTGTTGCAGTATTTTACCTTTTTATTGTTATTTCCTATAAATATGTTTATCGTATACACCAAACACCAAGCCAAATATCTTGTAAATGAAAACCCACCTGGCAATAAACCTTGTTTTCTGATTCTGCCTTTGTGATGATGTCATCATTCCTTCCTCATGCTGCAATGTGTCATGCAGGATCCTCTTGTCTTCATATTTTTATACGAAATAAGAACATACTGTTTGTATTACAAGTATTTATAATTTGTTTCAGTGCTATCAACAAGCTTAACCATATCAACAATAAATGCACATATAAATAATAAATTATAAGGAACATCATGAAAAAAACAATATGATTAACTGGACGGGGGCAAAGAGGTGAAATGTTGCCCCCTATGGAGGAAGAGCAAGTAGCACGATCTTACACATTACACCTTTATAAAAAATTCAGCTAACTTTACTTTGTGAGCGCAAAAGAAGCTACAGCTCCCATGATGAAAATACAAGCATGGCAGCTCGGGTACTGACGTCACCATAACATCTCATCCATGACGCTCATCAACGCTCACTTTTTAAGTCCTTTTAGACTTTCTAGCTCTAATCTCTGATGTTTAAAAACCTGTACATTGTCCAGTCCTCTCTGTCCCACTGTTATGACAGACATGTTAATTAACCACAGACACTGGACTGTACTACTCTTATTACAGACATGTGAACTAACGTCCAGTTATTACAGACAGTGAGCTAACGACAGACACTGGACTGTCCCACTGTTATTACAGACAGTTACCTAACCACAGGCACTGGACGGTCCCACTGTTATTACAGACATTGAACTAATCACAGACACAGATAGGTCTCAGCTTTCACCCAGGGTGGATGAGGTTAAACTTTGCTTCCTGTTCTCTAAATTGTGTGATTGGATTGATTTGGCTCACTGTGCTTTCCCTGTCAGTGAAATTGAGTGAAACAGTGTTCAGTTAATTTGATCTGTAATAATGTGTCATTTTAGAGATGACATCATAATGCATGAGCTGAATAAGCAGTCTGTGCTCTTCTCTGCTGAGGAGCTGTGTCATTAGAAACACCACTAATTGACTTTCTTGTTTTTATTGGATGCGATTAATATATATATTTTTTTTTATCCTGTGAATCATCATGTGAATCCTGTTGGAAAATAAAACCACAGCAGGGAACAGGTTTCAGTACAGAAACGACTAAAGTCAAGTTTAATGGTGGTGCTCCCTCATCGTCATCTCTGAAGTATACATGTACTGTAGATATTCACCAAATGATACTTTCTGGGTTTACTGAACACATGTTTATCTCTCCTGTAGGTCAGAGAGTCAGAGGATTTCTACAGTCTGTCTAAAGACAAACTGCTGGAGCTGATTTTGAGTGATGAGCTGGAGATAGAAGATGAACAGGTCAGTAATCCTCTCATTCCCTTTTTCCATATTCTTTCCTGCTGTTTTTAATTCCTTCTCTTATTTAATGAAGTGCTAAGGCTAATGCTAATGCTTTCTGACTGACCCCTGCAGATAGATGGGATTCATAATAGATGCAGATAGATGGGATAATCTCTAATTATTCATTAATTGTTACTTGTTTTTTTTTCCAAATCATTTTAGTACCATCTATTAAAACATCAAGTGGTGTGAGCAGACCACCTGGATGCTTCTTTGTGAATATTTGATGCTTTATTGTAAACTTGTGGCAGGTTGTGTTTAACTCTGTGATGCGGTGGGTCCGATTCGATTTGGAGCGTCGGCGTCATCATCTACCTGAACTGCTGAGGGGCATCCGGCTGGCTCTGCTGCCCTCTGAATGTCTGCTGGAGGCTGTAGCCTGTGAAGAGTTGGTTATGGCTGACAAGAGGAGCAGGTAAGCTAACCTAATGAATCAATAACCATTTAATCCTTATAATTTTACACATGGAGCATACAACAGGAGATCTGTGGTCTGTGTCAGGTTCCATTTGATGTAGGCGAGGGGCGGCGCTGGGGTAGAGCATGCAGGTGAAATGTCATCAAGTCGCCCACTCACTGTGAATTATATGGACAATGACCTGCTCTATTCACACATGGGCTCAATCAGACATACAGGGCTAACAGGGTAAAGCCCATTTAAGGTCCAGTCCAATTGGTTGTGACATTTGCGTTCACACATTCAGCTCCTCCAGGTGATGTCTGTGTAAGTTCAGGACTGCAGTGCCTGTGTGAAAGCATTAAATACAACACTCTTTCTTCTTCGTCTCTCTGTCTTTGTAAAGATTAGAACATTTAAAAACACAACATGTAGGTAGATTGTGTGACAGTGAAAAGAAGCAGATAGCTCTGTCTCTGCTCTCTGCTTGAAAAGGTCATTTAAAAAACAATAGTGTGTATTTTATCACACCGTCCAGTACAACTGGTGTGTGCTCACAGCTGCACTCTCATAGTGAAGCTTGACTGAGTTTTACTGGCTTTTTAACAACTAGCTCCTGCAGTAGACAGAGGTTCCTGTGCCAGAGCTTTTAGCACTTTTGGCTACACTTAAAAAAACTTTCTGTTCCACTGCTAGGATGAAGGCAGCAGTCCAGGAGCTGGAGACTAATATTAGGAACAAAGAAGAGACTTTGATCCCACTGCGGGTCAACTGCTGTAAGAGAAGAGGTTGGAGCTGAGTTCCTTCCTGCAGGAGAGAGCAAAGGGCGCCTTTCTCAGGTCTTGTTTCCTAAAGGGATGCTCCAAGCTCTTTCTTTTTCAATCTGTAAAAATTGGTGGCACAGGGAGAACAGATGACCTGCCTTAGGCTGTCAGGGGGCAGAGTGACCACCAGTCCGGGCGAGATGGGGAACCTTGAGATAGACTTCTACACTTACCCCTTCGGTGCGGAGGAGTGCGTCATGGAGTGCTTCAGGGAGCTGCTGGATGGTCTTCCTCAGCTAAACCTGGGAGAGAAAGCTGCTCTGGACTGTGACCTGACTTTGGAGGAGTTGACCGTTTCTGTTAACCAGATAGCATTAGGACAGGTGCCAGGGATTGATGGTTTTTCCACTGACTTTTTCTAGAACAGAAAGTTATGATGATGGTTTTCTGGCTTGAGTTGGTTTACTGTAGTGGTCTGCAACTGGTGGCCCTCGTGCGAAAACTGGCCCACCAGACTATTTAGATAATATGATTTTTTTTAAGCAGCAGCAGTTACTTGCAGAATAACTTTTGTCTTTTTTCCCTTTCTTTTTTATTTTTTTTTTGCAGCAAACCTTTATTTCAAGCTATTGTGAACTTTTATTCTGGAAGGAAGTTCCAAAGGTTCTATTGCTTGCTTGACAAACTTCTGACAGATTTCAGTAAATCGGTCAGTCAAACATATAATATGTGACTGTGGGTGGACGAGCTTAGAAGCAGCTTATTTATGTTTTTGTCTCTAGATGGGGGATGTTCAGGGTTTGCAGGATTCCCTGTCACTATATGAAAAGGCTTCATCTGCTCAGGTGAACTGGGTAAAGAATGAAGCTTTGCTGGTGGGACAGTGGAGGGATCAGGCAGTGCCCAGTTTGCCTGGGAGACTTGAGTGGGGGAAGGAGGGGTTGAAAGTGCTGGGACTATTTTTGGGTGTGTTCTTGTTGGATGTGCTCGGTTGTCTAAATGAAAACAGTTGCTACCCCAGTTGTGATTTAGGGGAAGAGTTCTGGTCACCAATAACTTGGTCGTCTCAACACTGTGGCACAGACTCACTGCTCTGACTCCACCAGGAGGCCTGATAGAGAACACTCAGAGAGCCATCGTGGGCTTCTTCGTGCAGCAGCCTGCCTGTCGCTGAAGGGGGCAGGGACTGATCAGCATCCAATCAGAAATTGCCTCACTCAGACTTCAGACTGCTGTACATCTGTGGCCCAAGCTGGTTAGACTCATCTTGTCTGCTGCTGAGGAGAGCTGGAGCTTTTCCTCCTACAGCCAGAGGCTGCAGATCTTTCTGGACTGAAAGTTTTTTATACTTCTGTACTGCAGGCATGGCAGATTTTTTAAATTGCACGTGACACTAATGAGACTCCAGGTATGTGGTTGTTTGAGGAAGCTTATTCTTTAACAACTTCATAAAACCCAAACACAGCAGTCTGCCAGCCTGTCAGCCAGAAAACCGAGCTCTGTGTGACCAGTGGAGCCAAAGGTGTGAGTACAGATTCCCCTCTCCGTCTGTAAACCCAGCTGTGGGGGAGTGACAGGAGGGAGGAGGTCAGCTGCTGTCTTTCACAACCCCCCACCTAGAAAAGTTCCAAGCTGTGGGGAAAAGGTCAGGGATGAAGGAGTCAAAGTGGACTGAGCAGCTGATGGTTCTTCTACAAGCCGCCCATTGAAAAGCGGACAGCAGACTTCCACTGGAGGGTTGTACATGGGGCTACTTTGCACATTTATTTGTTAAATGTCCTTGGTTGTCTGCTATGTTTGAGCTTTTAAAAAGGTGGGTTCAGGGTCTGAAGGAAGTTTTTTTCTTTTGGTCCAAAATACTCTCAAAGAAAAAGACTGTACACCCAATGAGAACTTTTATCTAGTTCTGCCAAGTTGACCATATTTTGTTTAGTCGGTTTTTGCCCTGAGGTGATGATGTCAGGTTTCTGGTAATGGGTTAATAAAGTAACATTTAAAAACCTAAACCTCCCATCTCCTCTCCTTGTCTCCTCTCCTCTCCTCTCCTCTCCTCTTGATGAACATCCCGATCCTTTTAAAAGGAGATTTGTATTATGAGCTGAGGCTGTTGATAGAGAAAATGAGGCCAACCCTTTAGTGAGGACATTGAATAAACATATTTATGTTGTACCTCTCCTCAACAGGTCAATAGTAGAAGAGGCCATGCAGTGTAAGAAGAAAATCCTCCAGAATGATGGAGTAGTGACAAGTCCCTGTGCTCGGCCTCGTAAGGCAGGACACACACTGCTTATTCTGGGAGGCCAGACCTTCATGTGTGACAAGATATACCAGGTAAATTCCTTTATACTTGTGTGAAAGGATGCCCCATGTAAAGTATACAGTGTCCTGCTGGCTTGGTTAAATGGTATAAAGTGGAAGATTAGCTCACTTAGTAGAGTATACTCCTCAATGATTTAAGATTAGTCCAGTTCCTGCCTGTGATTGGATACAGTAGCTGAACTATCCATCCATTTGCTTCACACTTATTGATGAGGGCTGTAAGGTGGCTGGAGTATATCCCAGCTGACATTGGGAGAGTGGCAGGTCACCAGCCAAACACAGGGCTGACATATACACTGTGATTACGTGTTTAGGTTTAGTTTACTCAAAGAAATCAGGTCAGGCAGGTGCTAGGGGAACATGTGTTGTATTGTAGCAACTTGTTTTCCTGTAAATCTGCACATATGCGTGTATAGTGTTAGTATGTCTGTGTACTGTGTGTGTGTGTGTGTGTACAGTGCTGCCTGAAATCTTTGTGCAGCTGTATCATTACTAAGCAGATGCTGATACACACTTAGATACTAATTTAAAAATGCAACGTGTGTGTTGATAGTAAAGTTACTGAGAGGAGCATTAACACAAGGCGAGCAGCTGATGCTGCTTCCACCTGCCCCCTGAGTCTGTCACGTAATCCCAGGGCATGAGTTCAAACAACATCACTGAAAACACCAGCTTCAGCAGGATGACACTGACCAGAGACCAGTCAGCCCTGGATAAAAAGTTATCCTGTTATCACTATCTATGTTAACTACTTTTGGTGTGGCAGAGGATGGTTATCTGATTCAGTATTTGAAACGAAGATTGGGGGAATAATTGATTTATTGTAGCCACACATTATTACAAAGTAAAAATCCTAATCTGCTGACCTGAATTGTATGAATTTGCTTTGGAGCAGTGGATACATAGTGGACTGTGTATACAGTTATGAAAGTGATTATTTATATATATTGATTCCTGAAATCCTATTAATCCAAACTATTAAACCAAAAGAGCAAGACAATCTTGGGGTGACTTGTTAAAAAAATTAAAGGGATTTATACTGTCACACAAGCCACAACATTGAAACCAGTGACCTGTTTTAAGGTATTCAGGTTGTTGCAATCTGCAACCTCTGCCTAATGCCCCTTAATCTTCCACACTGATCCATAAGTGTGTCTGTTTACTGCCTTTAACTCATATTCAATCGTCAAATCAAATAATCACCATGGTTGATCTGTTTTTAGGTTGACCATAAAGCTAAGGAGATTATACCCAAGGCAGACCTCCCAAGCCCCAGGAAGGAGTTCAGTGCATGTGCCATTGGCTGCAAGGTTTACGTGACAGGAGGTAGAGGATCAGAGAACGGTGTGTCTAAAGACGTCTGGATCTATGACACAGTCCATGAAGAATGGTCTAAAGGAGCACCCATGCTGATAGCCAGGTGAGTTACATATGTTAGAGATACTAAACAGAAAGGGGCATTTTGTAGTACTCTACTACTA
>NW_019525551.1:814747-815934 GCF_002814215.2 Seriola lalandi dorsalis | reverse complement strand
TGATTATTTATATATATTGATTCCTGAAATCCTATTAATCCAAACTATTAAACCAAAAGAGCAAGACAATCTTGGGGTGACTTGTTAAAAAAATTAAAGGGATTTATACTGTCACACAAGCCACAACATTGAAACCAGTGACCTGTTTTAAGGTATTCAGGTTGTTGCAATCTGCAACCTCTGCCTAATGCCCCTTAATCTTCCACACTGATCCATAAGTGTGTCTGTTTACTGCCTTTAACTCATATTCAATCGTCAAATCAAATAATCACCATGGTTGATCTGTTTTTAGGTTGACCATAAAGCTAAGGAGATTATACCCAAGGCAGACCTCCCAAGCCCCAGGAAGGAGTTCAGTGCATGTGCCATTGGCTGCAAGGTTTACGTGACAGGAGGTAGAGGATCAGAGAACGGTGTGTCTAAAGACGTCTGGATCTATGACACAGTCCATGAAGAATGGTCTAAAGGAGCACCCATGCTGATAGCCAGGTGAGTTACATATGTTAGAGATACTAAACAGAAAGGGGCATTTTGTAGTACTCTACTACTAACAGTCATGTAGATTGGTACACTATCATGTAGAGTGGTACATTAGAGTGGTACACGTTCATGTAGAGTGGTAAGCGTTAATGTAGAGTGGTACACGTTCATGTAGAGTGGTACACGTTAATGTAGAGTGGTACACGTTCATGTAGAGTGGTACACGTTCATGTAGAGTGGTACACTATCATGTAGAGTGGTACATTAGAGTGGTACACGTTCATGTACAGTGGTACACGTTCATGTAGAGTGGTAAGCGTTAATGTAGAGTGGTACACGTTCATGTAGAGTGGTACACGTTCATGTACAGTGGTACACGTTAATCTAGAGTGGTACACGTTAATGTAGAGTGGTAAGCGTTAATGTAGAGTGGTACACGTTCATGTAGAGTGGTACACGTTCATGTAGAGTGGTACACATTCAAGTAGAATAGTACATGTCCATGCAGTTCAGTTGAAATGTGATCATGGACATTTTGATCTGTAGCAGGTAAAATTATTGCGTGAAAAATTTCTATTATTGATTTTCAGAATATTTGGTTTAAGTTTGTGCCACATGGAAAATGGACGGAAATTCTGGGTAATGTGATAGAGACTGTTTTTAAGCTGTGTCACAAGTAAGACAAGAGACTAATTGTTCCTGTTTTT